>NC_048301.1:70228428-70291811 GCF_013100865.1 Trachemys scripta elegans | reverse complement strand
GGGGGGTATGGGCGGGGCCGGGGGCGGGGCCGGGGGCCGTGGCGTGTCCTCCATTTGGAGGCACAAAATATGGTAACCCTAAGAAATGCTGACTTTCAGATGAGACATTACCTTGAGCTCCAGTCAGTAGTTAGACTAAACTGCTGTGATGTGTGCAGGATGAGACAGTAGATTGGACTTTGCCAATTTTCAGCAACTCTACTACAGTGGCTGGACAGTATGGGCACCCTGTATGTTAACAAAATTTAAACCATTAGCTTTGTGAGGTCTGGAAGCAGCAGCAGCAGCAGCTTTACCAGGTACAGATAAAATGGAGCCTCTGCCTTAGTCAACTTCGTGAGAGCTGTGCTAAGCATGGTTCAGACAGAAATCTTTCTTTGCAAATTGTACAGCCATTTCAGTTACATAAATGCAGTTGACTAAAGAAGACTGCAAAGAAGTTTGCCCCGCGGCTGGTACGAATATTTGTAGTATGTGTATATGTGGCCTTGAAATTATGGTAGGGCAGAGCCCTGATAGTTAAATCAGAGGGCCCCAAGGGAAGAGCCCTGATATCTCATGATGAAAGATCAGATTCCATTAATGCAGTGTCTTCCCTCTCCTTGCTTTGGCAGCTGATATCCAGCCCTGTGTATAATGAAGGACTTGGGATCCTTAAACTTCACAGCCATTAACAACCAACAATGCTGGTTTTACCAAGCAGTCTAAAATAAAAATATAACCTTCAGTAGATTATTTCAGGTAAAAAATGGGGATAAAGGGACAGGAGGTGAGAGAACAGACCTAGTCACAATGCAAAAAAATTGCTGTCCTTGCTTTTATTTTTAAAAAGTTTAGGAGGGAGGGGGGAGAATGAGCACAGCACAGCATTCCAGTGACTGAAACTCAATGTTGCTGAAATAAATTGTGAAACCACAATGAATAAAAGTAGCTAAAATAAATTGTGAACATTACATGAAAAATGTATAACTTCTACATTTACTGAGCTGTTCAGGCTAGCAGAGGGGCTTTCTTAACACTGCACTACTGCACTTTAGTCCCTTTACTGCATTTATAACACTTTGTAGGAAAGCTCTCTGAAGCGCCAATTAATTCAATTTTGTCCCCTACCCTCCTAGTGTTGTTTATTAATTCATCAACTATCACTTATTCATGCAGTGGTTCTCTCTTCATTTCTCCATTCTGCAGGAAACATATTGGTCTCTGGAAAATGAAAGCGATGAGGCTGAAGTGACAAGAGAAATGAGCCCAAGTTGGGCATGTTCCTTGTGGGCAGAGTCTAGGAGTGCTTGATCTAAATGTACTAACTGGAAGTGGGAGAACACAGTCAAGTGCTTAGTGCCCAAACTGGCTGTTGTGGAGCAGAGTGTGTGAAATATTCAGGAAACCCAGGTCAGACATCACAGTGATAAGCACAGTATAAATACATAGATTCACTGGATGTTTCTCCACTCTCTTCTCCTATTCCAATATGGTAGTTTCAGCATCTCTGGGAGAGGAAGGAAACATGATCTGTAAAGGTAGTCATGTGTTTGTATACTGGCAATAAAAGCAGAACACAAAGTGCAGAAATCACTATCAAACCAGTATTCTGTCCAGTTGCAATTATGGAGAGGCCATGCAAATGTGCATCATATCTTAGGAGTCTAAATAGATGCTTGCAATTTCTGAACATCCTTCAAATCTAGAGGCTTCTTCCTTCTTGTGGCTTTACACTGTTTTATGGATGTGTGTTAATAGACAGCAAGATTCTCTGCTGCAACTGAGATCTGCTCATTGTAGGAAAGGGAGCCAGTTACAGCTTCCTGGTTCTCTTCCTGGCTTCACCCTGTCCTGGTTTAGCATAGATCAGCCTTGCATCTGCTTCTCAACTTTCAAATGTGCCAATGTGTGACGTGAGTATTCAAAACGTGTCACAAATAACTGAACGGAGGGATACCTGTGCTTTCTTGCATGGCATGGCATGGCATGTCATAACTGACACATTTTAGTAGATTTTAAGGTTTTTAATTAATAATTGAGGGATTCTAATGGTTTTTGACTTTATCTTTTACATTTATTCTACTTCTAATTTCATTTTAATAGTTGACAAGTGCTAATGTTTATTTTTAAGGCCTGGTCTACGCTACAAACTTAGGTTGACATAAGCCACGTTAAGTCGATCTAATAAGGTACGTGTCTACACTACCGAGTCCCTTCCGTCGACCTAATTGGCTTCTAAAGTCAATTTCTGTACTCCACCTCTGCGAGAGGTGTAGAGCTTGATTCGACAGCCATGGGTCGACCAGGGGATAGTGTGTAGACACTGTGTTGTGTAATTCGAAAGAATTGGCCTCCAGGAGGTGTCCCACAGTGCTTCAATTTGACCACTCTGGAGAGTGCTTTCAACTCCACAGCGTGTCAGCCAGGTACACAGGAAACAGACGCCCCCATGTTAAAGCCCTGGGAACATTTGAAATTTCATTTCCTGTTTGATCAGCGTGGAGAGCTCGCCAGCACATGGAGACTCAAGGTTGCAAACACGCTCCAGCATGGAGTGCACAAGAGGTGGTGGATCTTATTGCTGTGTAGGGACAAGAATCTGTGCAGGCAGAGCTCTGATCCAGCAGAAGAAACGCTGACATCTATGCCAATATTGCGCAGGGCATGGGGGAGATGGGCGATATCAGGGACACATAGCCATGTGAAAATAAGGGAGCTTCGGCAAGCGTACCAGAAGATGAGGGAGGTGAATACTTGTTCTGGTTCTGCCCCACAGACATGCCGCTTTTATGAGGAGCTGCATGTGATTCTTGGCGGCGACCCCATCACTACCCCAAAACACTCTGTGGATACCTCCTAGGAGTCCCGGGTGACCTCAAGCAACATCGAGGAGGACATTGTTGACAAGGAAGAGGAGAATGTGAGGTGGGCAAGCGGAGGATCCGTTCTCCCCAACAGCTAAGAACTGTTTTTAACCCTGAATCCCATCCCTTCACAGGACCAGTTGATGGCAGAGCATTATACCGGGGAAGGCACCTCTGGTGAGTACACATTTCCAATCAAACTGTAGGGGTTTCATGTTATGTTTTTATGTTTAATCTGGAAAAAAAGTAGGTGTAGTGGGTATCGGTGGCCACTCCAGCTATGCAGAGGGTGCTCTCTGAAAAAGACTGTTTATGTGCACAGGGATGGCCCAGGAATCCTCCGTGGAGATCTCTAGGAAGCTTTCATGCAGTGGGCTTTTCTCAAGTTCCAACCTGCAATCCCCAAGGATGTCTTCACAAAAGCAGCAGCTCAAGACCTCCCGCCCATGCTTCCTGGCCTTACTCACCATGGCTGGAGCAGCAAACCGAGTCTTGCGATAGCCAGCGGTTGTGATTACGTTGTGGCTTGCAGTGAAGTGTATTGAGGGGTGGGTTTAAAAAAAAAAAAAAAAAAAAAGAATTAACCTTGCACCAGAAACAATGTACGCACTGTCAGTGCTACCCTTGTGCTAACCTAGTAAGCAAACAATGCCAGTGACCTTTTAAATGTCCAAAGGCACATTTCACCACCATTCTTCACTTGCTCAGCCTATGGTTGAACCAGTCCTTACTGCTATCCAGGCTGCCTGTGTACGGCTTCATGAGCCATGGGAGCAAAGGGGTAGGCTGGGCCTCCCAGGATCATGATTGACATTTCAACATCACCAATGGTTATTTTGCAGTCTGGAAAGAAAGTCCCTGCTTGCAGTTTTCTGAAAAGACCTGTGTTCCTAAAGATGTGTGCATCATGCACCTTTCTTGACCATCCCACATTGATGTCGGTGAAATGCCCCCTGTGATCCATCAGCGCTTGCAACGCCATTGAGAAGTAACCCTTTTGGTTTATGTACTCTTTGACAGGGTGGTCTGGTGCCAAGATAGGGATACTGCCTCGGAGTCCCGGGTGTCTGCAGAAGAAAAGAATGAGGGGGGATTTGATAGCTGCTTTCAACTACCTGAAAGGGGGTTCCAAAGAGGATGGATCTAGACTGTTCTCACATGTCAAGTGGTAGCAGATGACAGAACAAGGAGTAATGGTCTCAAGTGCAGTTGGGGAGGTTGAGGTTGGATATTAGGAAAAACTTTTTCACTAGAAGGGTAGTGAAGCACTGGAATGGGTTACCTAGGGAGGTGGTGGAATCTCCTTCCTTAGAGGTTTTTAAGGTCAGGCTTGACAAAGCCCTGGCTGGAATGATTTAGTTGGGAATTGGTCCTGCTTTGAGCAGGGGGTTGGACTAGATGACCTCCTGAGGTCCCTTCCAACCCTGATATTCTATGATTCTATGCTATGCATTCTGTCTATAGCCCCTCCACAGTTAAGGAACCCCACTGCAGCAAAACCATCCACTATGTCCTGTATGTTTCCCAGAGTCACTATCCTTCTTAGCAGAAGTCCGTTAGTGGCCCTGCAAACTTGGATCACAACAGCTCCCATGGTACATTTACCCACTCCAAATTGACGCCCCACTGACCAGTAGCAGTCTGGCATTGCAAGCTTCCACAGAGCAATTTCCACACACTTCTCCACTATCAGAGCACTTCTCATTTTAGTACTGCTGCGCTTCAGGGCTGGGAAAAGCTCTACACACAGTTCCTGTAAAGTGGCCTTACACATTCAAAAGTTTTGCAGCCGCTGCTCATTATCCAATTGCTGCATAATGATGCGGTCACACCAGTCAGTGCTTGTTTCCTGGGTCCAGAAATGGCGCTCAACCATGTCAAGGTGATGTGTGACTGTTACCAGCAGCTGTGAATTGCTCCATTCTGTCTTCCAGCAGGGTTGCTTCATGGCATCACATTGTTCGGCATGGCAGCTTCTGTATCGCCTGTATAAATACTGCAGGATAAGGTGTGAAGTGTTTGTAATGCTCATAACAACAGTGTACAGCTGAGCAGGATCCATGCTTATGGTGCCATGGCATCTGTGCGGGTAACCCAGGCTTGGTTTGTTTGCCATTGATTTCAGGGAAGGAGGTAAGTGCATCATGGGAGGCTAACACCATGTTTCCATAACCACCCACTCCAGTGTTTTGGTCCCATAAGGTATTGCAAGCCCAACCCAAAATTCCACTTGGCTACGTGCACTGTGGGATAGCTACTCACAGTGCAGTGCTCCGTGCATTGATGCAAGGCCTGCTAGCAAGGATACACTCTGCCGACACAATGAGCATAGTGTGGACATGCAAGATTGACTTGCTTAAATTGGAGTCTCAATGTCGACTTACATGAAGTCGACTTAACTTTGTAGTGTAGACATGGCCTAAGTAACCTTCTTACTTGAACTGTTTTTAATTTTTTAAGTAACAATTTGCTGAATGTTCATTACCTTGAAGGAGAAATATTGGACCGTTTGAGGGACAAAAACATTAAACTTTATTAAAAGCAGAGAATAGAGGTCCATTTGCTAGAAGGGTCTTCCCTGTCCATTCCTTCTATTTTCTGAGGGAGCAGGTATAATAATGAAAATGATAGAAAAGACTAGCCAGTTTTTCTCTCTCCTGGAGGTACTCAATGAAATTAAAAAGTAACACATTAACTTGGGAAACAATAGTAATAGGTACTGACTGAACTGTAAATCTCAGTCCCCGGAAATGGTGATGAGAACCCAAGAACACAAAGTGGAAGGAGTACTTTGAAATGTCTGTAAACTGACTTTAGCAAAAGTGGACATGCCAAAAAGAAATGGAAGAAACAGATTTGTCACACAATATTTTCACTCTGGAATAGAAAGCTGTGGAGGGGAAGGTATAGAGGACTTAGAATCATAGAAATATAGGGCTGGAAAGGAATTTGAAGTGTCATCAAATCCAGTCCCCTGCTCTGAGGCAAGACCAGGTAAACCTAGACCATGCCTGACAGATGTTAGCCCAACCTGTTCTTAAAACCTCCAATAATGGGGATCCACAACCTTCTTTGGTAACCTTTTCCAGAATGTAACTACCCTTACATTGAGAAAGTTTTTCCTAATATCAAACTTAAATGTCCCTTGCTGCAGCTTAAGCCCATTAAGCCCATTACTTATTGTCCTACGGTCAGTAGACATGGAGAACAATTGATCACGGTCCTCTTTATAACATACTACACTACACTACACAATATAATACTTTCCTGTTCCACTTCAGGATTTCAAAGTGCTTTTCAAACATTAATGAATATAGCCTTAGAATCCTTTCGTGAGATAGGTAAGTATCCCCATTTGACAGTCTCAGCTCTAGTCTCAAGACTTCATCTCCTACTGTTGTACATGTCCATGGTGATAAGGCATATGAATACAGGATAGTCTGGATAGTCTTTTGGTGTGGAAAAAAAATTCATATTTTTAATCACCATGATTGAAATCTTGGTCCCATGGAAGTCAATAGTAAGGCTCCCACTGACTTCAAAGGGGTGAGGATTTCACTCCAGGCGTTCACTCTGAATGGAGCAGCAAAGGAAAACTTTTCAAGGGTGGTTCTAGTGAGAATGATGAGACTTTTTCAGATGGGTACCTTAGCGAAGGTGACAGGAACACTCACCAGGAATGAAATAATGAAGAATCTCCCAACATGAACCACTCACTCCTATCTATTCGGCATACCCTAGAATCTCGATGTAACTAGAGACCATAGGATGGGCCAGGCCCTTATTGTGTGTGTTTGCTGAAATACTGAACAGGAATGACTCTTGTGTCATTCTCTATACACAGGACAAACCAAGCAATGTTGGAAATGGTCATTTTCAGCTCTAAGCCAGCTCGAAACCTGATGATGGAAAGTGGAAAGGAATGTCTGGTGGATTGGTTGAAATAAAGGGGAGAGAACTTTTTCTCTGTTTCTGATGAATTTCTCAAGGTTCCAATCCCTACAATTCAACTTTATGCAATTATTCTGCTTTGATTTTTGGAATCACCTGACCTTCTGTATTAAATGCATAAGAAACATCTCTTCTGAACATGCCAGTTTACTCCAAAGACTAGTGATTTTGTTTTTCAATTACTACATCTTTGAAAAATGTAAAGCAGCTGTAGTAGCCTCAAAACAGAGGCTAGCTTGTTCTGTGCATGTCAGGAATGATCCTTTTCCATCTGCAATACTGTAAATGTGAAAGTTCAATGGATTGTGGAAGAACAGTGACGCAATAAACACCACCGATTACCTGTGCCTGATGCATCTTCACTGCTCCCTGCTACATTGCCAGTCAGTTTCTTCCAAAGTCAATTGTAAATTGTGCTTTGGTAGGAGAAAAAATAAAAAAGCTGCATGTCAATTCCATTAGGGTGGATTTGAGAACACCAGTTCTGATGGATATGCCTCACAAAGTGCTAGTGTCAGATTGTCTCGGAGCCTTTCATGTCTAATGCACTGAAAATCTCTTGTGAATGTAGCTCTTTTTTTCCTTTTGCTTTCTTTTTTCTTATCATTTAAAGTTAAATATTTGTAGCTGTCACAATACTTTATAAAATAATAGGTGATTAATCCTGATATAATATTGTACTTAAACACCGGATGTGGGGCATGGTGATGATGATCAATCACCGTTTGTCTCCCTCTCTCCTTTTGCTCATGCTCTTGCTTGTTTTCTGCTTTTTGTGTCTCTCCCCACCCCAATTTAATTGGAATTGGGTAATTGGAAAGGTGCATTTTTGTCCACGTCCATTTAATCTTTCTTACAAGACTGTCTTGCTTATTGTGCCTTGGAAGTGTTTTTGATGTTGAGCTAAAGCAGGAGGATATTGAGAAGCGAAAAGATTCTTCAAATTTCCAATTGTCTATAGCAGTTAGACCAACTTCCAAAAGGCATTTCAGAAAAAATGACCTTGATTTATAGGGTTTTTTTATTCTTAACTGTTTGCAGTTTCCTCCCATCATCCCACTATTGCTGCTGCACTTTCAAATTTTTGAGAACCTGGAAACAAACAGTTGATTCCTGATCAGCACTTTTCTTTCTGATTTGACTCTTTCCCCTTCATATTCAAATGAACTAAAACCAACAAAACTCTTTGTGTTTGCTTCCTTCTGCGTGCATGAACTCTGCAAATAAAGGGCCATGCCCTCAGCTAGTATAAGTGGGTATGGCTTCACTGAATACTTTACAGTAGTTGAGGAACTGGCCCAAAATATATTTTTAAACAGCCAACATAGAGGCTTACAGCATAGTTGCAATCTCCAACACCCACAAGCTGAGAAATGTTTAAAATTACATTTGCCTCCTTGCATGTCTTGTACACTTTATGGTGTGTATCAAAGGTTTATGTTTAACGAGCGAAAAAGTTAATACCTGACTTCCGATTGCTGGATCTCCCAGTGTTAATATTACACTATCACTACTTAGTTTTTTAAGCAGAAAAAATTAAAACTGAAGGGAAAATGTCTGGATATAATCAGCTTGCACCTTCTTTGTACCACAGCTATTGGTCTTGCCTTGCTTCAAGACCTTTGAATCAACAAGGGTGCATCTCATCAGCTGTGCATATAACTAGCTGCACTCCATCTGTTTTATTGTACACCTAGAGAGGAAAGAAAAATTTCGATGGGACATTCTCATAGCACAATTTTCAAGCAGTCCTATTCTGAAATCAAAACAAGCAAAGGTCCTAGTCCTCAGTGAATGCAGATATTCTACACCCAGGTCAAATTTAGAGTTTCAAACGTCAGCCCTTTTTGTTGTATGGATGTATACCACTTGTCTATGGATAAAAGTAGATCATCCATCAATGTGCTTCCTACCCTATCAGATCTTGATTTGAGCATAGTAATTCATACTTTTGTAACCTCTAGTACTGATTCTAGAAATTCATTACATGTAGGAACGAAGCAGCTGACAATGAAAAATCTCTAGCTGATTCAGGATGCAGCAGCACACCTACTCAATAACACAGACCTCTGAGAGCACATCACTCCAGTGCGCCACTCGTTGCATTTGCTCCCTGTGGAATACAGAATCCAATTCTAGGTTCTGATTCCAGTATTAAAAGCCCTCCATGAAATTAGCTCAGACCACTTGAGGATTTTCCTCCTTTATGTGACTGTGGCCTCCCATAAGAGTTATATTCCACTGGTACAATGGAGCTGTCAGCCACAAAGGTGAGACTCTTGAGTGGTTTGGACAGAACATTCTTGGCAGATAGCCCAAGAGTGTGAAACTTACTGTCAGGACACATCAGAATGACTACATACCTCACCATCTTCAGAGCAACATTCAAAACTCACTTATTTGATTCAGCATCCCCACAGTAAAAACAAAATAAATAAAAAATACTATCTGGGAGGACGGAAGGAGATAAACTTAAAATATCTCATCCTGTGGGGAAAATATGTTTAAACTTGTAGGGAGTTCTGATACTATGGAAATGAGGTTGGTGTAAAAATGATACACAGTACTTTTTGAAATTTGTATCTTCTTGTGGCTCATCAGTGGTCTGTGTTAAATAAGTTTAATGGGTCTCATCCAATTCTTTGTGGACAAGTGTGTACATCACTAGAATCATCATCACAGTTAAAACATATTGTCCCTTGCTGGCAGTCTCTGCAGAGAAAACACAGACTGAGTGGACCATGAAACTAGAGGTCAAGTTGAGGCATATCAGTGGGGCAGTGTTTTGTATGGCTACTGTCTGTTTGTAGATAAGAACATAAGAATGACCATACTGGGTCAGACCAAAGGTCCATCTAGCCCAGTATTATGTTTTCTGACAGTGGCCAATGCCAGGTGCCCCAGAGGGAATGAACAGAACAGTTAATCATCAAGTGATCCATTCCTTTTCGCTCATTCCCAGTTTCTGGCAAACAGAGGGTAGGGACACCATCCCTGCCCATCCTGGCTAATAGCCATTGATGGACCTATCCTCCCTGAATTTATCTAGTTCTTTTTTGAACCATGTTATAGTCTTGGCCTTCACAGCATCTTCTGGCAAGGAGTTCCACAGGTTGACTGTGTGTTGTGTGAAAAAATAAGTCCTTTTGTTTGTTTTAAACCTGCTGCCTATTAACCTGTAATATAATATACCTGTTCCATAAATTAGAGGGCTTTAGTTTTCAGGGCTTTCAGTCTGGCACTTTTCATCAGCAGGATTTTTATTCCAAACAATTCTTTAAAATAGTAATTTCTGTATCAGAAACACTCCACGTTTCTCCTGGCTACTGCCACCTATCACAGATCCACACCAAGGGGAGCTAAAGAGGGTTCTTTGTAATTTGAATCTCTACCAAAATGAGTGATATAGATGCTTCCATACCTCCTCTGTCTAGGGAGATACACACGGCAACTTCATTTCAATGGAATGAGTTGCTATTTCTAATAGAATCCATCATTCTAGTCATTGCTTAGCACCCACTGGATTAACAGAAACTCCCTGAGTAGCAATATAAAAATTGCTGCTAATTCTTTCATGCAAGTTAAACCCATTCCCACTATCAGCTATCTGCTTGTCTATTTGTGGAATAACCACTCTCTCAATCCCTTTAATTAGAGTTGGATTTAGAAGTGTATGGACTTCCAGCTGTCTCTGCAGATGCATAATGCTTCATAGATCTATATGCAAATTTGCACCAGCTCCTGGACTGATGCTGTTAGGAATGCAAGAGGGAAGTGGTTTGTTGCTTAAATGAAACAGTCAAAGTTGAAAGATCAGAATCCCTTGCTTATTGGCCTCCTAATCATTTCCAGACCTCCACCTGATATAGGGGGTTGGACAATGAATATCTGTCCTATAGAGGGCTGCTGGCTGTTGTCACTTCTGGGACTCAAGCCATGTGCAGCTGTCCCATGCAACTTCCGCTACCACTGCTAGAGTCAGACTGCATGCAGTTACCCCAGATGGCTTCTGCTGCTGCTCCATATATGTGTGCGAGATGAGATCAATATTCACAATGCCCTTATATGTCAGGTGTTATACTTTATTTAAATCATTAAGATCTCGTAGTAGGACTTTGGCACTCAGTTTTGTCAGAGCTGTTTTTTAATGGAATTTTGAAAGCTCATGTGGGGCAGAATTATGGTTTTGAAAATAGAAGATAACACTTGTCCATGCAGGCTGCTTGGAGCTTGCAAAAAGCCACTTTGGGAAAGGGATGCGGATGTAAGAGATTTTCAGAATTTTGCAGAATTTTCACAGCAGATGAAGATGGCACTGATCCCCAGTGGCAGCTGTAGCCATAGCAATCTGCTTTTTGACCACCAGGAGACAGTACCTCATGGTGAAGGAGCCAAAGGTACAGCTGGCATGGAGACGCTTCTTCTTTTAAGCGCAGCAGGAGGACTGGGTGGCATAGTATCCTCTTACTGTGATGTAATGGACAGCTATAATGGTCATGGGAAAATCTGGAAGCCTGTCACTCAGGAGGAGTCTCAGTGTGATTATAGGTGCATGGTGCATGCCATAGGACTCAGAGGAGAGGGTATCTTCAAAAAAAGAATTTTCAAATGAACCAGGCATGCGGTTCCACATATTTCCAGCAATCAGCATATCATTAGCTGAAAATCTCATCTATCAACCAGCATTTCCAATGGAAATCACTCATTAGCATATACTAATGATGTCTGTGTTCGCAGGAAAGTGCAGATATAATGGTAGGACATTTGTAAAAATAGGCTCAGGACCTAAATGAGACACAAATTGGCTAATGCATCAGTTATACTTGCTGGCTGTTAATTAGTTAATATGTTGAAAAGGTACACCAGGCAAACACAATATTTGCCACCCTGCTGTGATTAATGTATCATGGGTATCTCCTGTTCTAAGTATAAGAAGAGACTGCACAGCTTGCAGGTTTCTGCAGTGCTGAACATTAACCTTTTAATAGGACCCACTGTAAAATGCTAAGTTATCAGTCTGTTCCTGTCCATCTATTTGTATCAGCTGTTTGTGGTTCCAATGTGGAGTGAAGGCCCCTCCTATGCTGCTCTTAGTCATCTATTCATGATACCAACTGTAGCCAAAAATAGGGAGAAAGTACTTTCACTGCTGTTCCTACCATCCATTGATATCAGCCATTCGTAACTCACTGTGAGATGAAGGACTCTTCAGAATCACCTTTGCTATTGTGTTGAAGTGTTTGACTAGGGCAGCACCACAGTTTAGCAGTGTGTGCCTCTCCGGGTTTTAGCCAGCCCTTCTCGAAGATCTCACCAATGAGGTCTCTGATTACTTGACTCAGAATTGCTTTAATGACTGGTAGCCACTGTCTGTCTATCTCTTAAGTATTTGTATGGTGCTTATCAAAATGGTATGAAAATATTGTTCCTTGCTTCAGGAACATTTATGTACCTGATTTAGGTCAACCACCTTTTCAATAGGAAGATTTCAGGGCAGGTAGCTGATGACTAAATAGGGCACCTGTCTCCTGGATAGCTAAAAATATCCCTTTGAGTATTTAGGTAGACGGCTTAGGGGACTGAAAATGACACACATAACCCTTTACTTCAATTCCCCACTTTGAATCTGGCTTTAGTTGACTGTGACTTAAAGACATTACTCTGAGGGCTGCTTAATGTCCAAAATGGAGTGATTTGAAGAGAATCATAATCTGGTTCCTGCTAGACAAGCATCCACATAATTGGCACTAATTGCTATCAGCAGTCTCAGCAAAGAGTCCGAGGACTGAATGGAGCTGAAACTTCCTTCTCACTTCAAGAGGTGATCCCTCCCTGCATCTCCACCAGCAATATGTTAGCACATCCTTGGTTTAGAGCAGGAAAATATCTGTTTGCAGTTTCCCTTATGTCCAGATACATGGGACATGTGCTGGAGCAATTACTGCTCTGTTTTGAGTTCCATTCAGTTCCTTGTGTCTTTTTCTAGCTGCCATTTTGGCTATCTATTGTATTTCAGTGGGGTGTACAAGCTCTTGTGTGAGTCATCCCTTTGAGGAGTTCTGTTTTATGATTCTAGTCCTCAGGCTCACTTTTGCTGCTCTTTTCTTTCCTTTCAGAGGGTGAGGGAAGTTCATGCTACATGTACTGCCCTATATTGGTGTGAAGAAGTGGATGATATCTGTATTAATTGTCCATTCCCATTCCAGTGCTGTTGTCAGATCCAAAAAGGACTATTACTGTGGTGGCTGATGTTCACAGTTCAGCTTCTGAGTATTCCTCAGATATGAATGAGAGACCAATGGGGCAGAGGACGAGAAAGGCTTCATCAGCTCTGAGATCTGCACCTCCTTCACCTGAAAAGGGGGGTGGAAAAGAAAATATTGTGTCTTTCTCCAGATCCATCTTTCCCTCTTCCTCCTAAGAAGCCTACAGATCACCAGACTGATCCTTCTCACCTTTTATATCTCTACATCCTCTGGTGCTGATCTGGTGAGATCCATAGCAGTCTAAGGTCATATCCTCAGTTAGAAGAGGATAGAGGAAGAGTTTAAAGACCTGAGCCATCCAGATTTGTGCCAAGTAAGTGATGTTCCAATCGATAAGGATCTGGTGGCTGAGGAATCTTCAGATCTGAATCCACTGGAACTGTCTGCAGCTCAGACAGTGATGCCTGATACTTTATCTCATGAGGAGATAGCTTGTCTTTTTGAACAAGATCAGGTGGATACAGATTTTGATCCTGATGTGTCACCTGATGAACATATGTGTGGCTTCTGTGTGATCTCCTTCTGAGGATGCTCTGCAGTTCCATGACCTAGTGGATTGTGTGGCATCTACTTTTAACTCAGAAAGTGATTTACTTTTTGGGTCTGATGGATCTTATGGTGGTGACTATTTATGTTACTCCATTTGAATGCCTCAGAATGAGTCAGTGCAACGTTGGATGGCCCAATTTACAGACTGAATAGGGACAGTCTTCAGAAGTTAGTCACCATGACTTAGGAAAGTCTAAATTCATTGATGTGGTGGACAATCAGATCAAATGTTCTCAGAGGTGTTTTGTTGACTCCCCCTTCAGCATCTGTCATGATAACCTCCGCTGCATCCAACCAAGGATAGGGAGTTTGTCTGGGTTTGTTCACAGTTCAAGCCATTTCTCAAGGAAAGAATTTGCCTATAAACATTTTAGAATTAAGATCCACTTGTATGGCTCTCAGATCTTTTCTTCTTCACATAAAAGGGAAGATTATTTAGGTACTGATGGCCAATACAACAGCCATGAGTTACATCCACACACAGGGAGGTGCCCAATCTTCCTTGTTGTGTGCTGAGGCAGTCAATCTATGGGACTTGTGTATTCTTCACTATGTCTATCTGGTGGCCTGCATTTAGTAGGAGAGAGCAATATGTTGGCAGATCAGCTCAGCAGTGACAGTTCTCAAATGCGTGAGTGGTCTCTGAAGGATCAAGTAATACAAGAGATTTTCTCTAGTTGAGGTAAGCCTGATGTAGACCTTTTTGTAACCAGGTTCAATAAAAAATGTCACCTCTTCTGTTCAAGAGCAGGAAGGGAGATACATCAGGACAGGGACAGGGTGATCCTGATAGCCCCAGCTTGGCCGAGCTTCAGCTGTCAGATGGAATCTGCAAGGGTCTTCCTTTGTCTCCAGACCTGTTGCAGCTGCAGTAGCATGGCAGGATCCTTCATCTGGATCCTCAGCCTCTTCATCTGGTGGCCTGAGCTATGAGACTTGGAGTAACATAGAACAATCTTGTTCCTCATTGGGTCAGAATGCATCACTTCATTCTAGAAAGCAATCTATGAAGAAATATCATTACTCAATATGGACTAGATTTGTTTATTGGATGTGGTGAAAATCTGATTTACCAGCTTCAGCTTTATTCCCGGCGTTTTGGAATATCTGATGTATTTAAATTCTCAGGAGTTATCTAATTCCTCTTTAAGAGCTTATTTAGCAGGTATTTTAGCTTATCATGTCTTGATTGATCATTATTTGTGCATGATATGGTTAAAAGGTTTATGAAGGGGTTATCTAACATGTACCCACCCCTTGAGAGATCCGGTTCCATTGTCTGGTCTTATCTGTGCTTATGAAGCCAACTTTTGAAATCTTGGCAGAGTGCTCTTATTTTATGTGTCTGTTAAGACAGAGTTTATTATGGCTGTAACATCAGCCAAAAGGGTTAAGTGCATTGTATGCTTTGATGGCAGACCGACCATTTACTATTTTTCATAAAGATAAGGTATTTCTTATACCAGGTCTTTACCAAAAATAGTATCAGAGTTTGACATTAGTCAGTTAATTCATCAGTATTTTTTCCAAATAGCATGCCAATAATGGGGAATCGGCATTACATACTTTAGTTGATAAAAGGGTTTTAGCATATTATTTAAATAGAACCAAAGATTTTTGGAAGTCATCTAGGTTATGTGTTTCTTATGCTAGGTATCATATAAGTTATAGTTAGGGCTCCATGTTTGTCATGGAGGTTGCAGACCTCCGTGACTTCTGCAGATGCCAGTGTGGCTGACCCTAGGGCCACCCAAGCTCCAGGGCCAGCTGCTCAGGTGGCCCCGGGGACAGCCACACCAGCCTGCTGGAGCGGCTCTGCAGTCAGTCGCTGGGGCAGCCCTGCAGCCAGCTGCACTGGCCACTGCTGAAGCAGCCCTGGGGCCAGCCACACCAGCTGTTGCTCAAGCGGTCCCCAGGCAGCTGGCCCCAGGCCCACCTGAGCAGCGGGCGGTGTGGCTGGCCCTGGGAATGCCTAAGCAACGGTCTCTTTGGCAGCTGAAGCAGCCACTGTTGGAGGCCCCCGCAGCAGTCCCTGGGCGACCAGAGCAGCCGCTGCTTGGTGGCCCCTGGCAACTTGTGCCACTGGCCCCTCCCAGCAGTTCGCCCAGCAGTGGCACACCGGGGCACCCCCCCCGCAGCAGCGGCTCCCCTGGTCCCTCCAAGCAGCAACATCCTCCCCCCCCCAAAGATTTAGTCAGGGGTATTCATAATATAAAATACCCGTGACTAAATTGTAGGCTCAGTTATAGTGCATCTTCTCACACTATTTCCAGATGGGTTAAACAATGATCCTTGAATGTTACAAATTAGTACCAGTCTCTGAGCCTACTGTTGTGAGATCTCATTCCACTAGGATATGGTGCCAGCATTTTTTCCTTGTCATAAACAGGTTTCTATTGGGGAAATCTGTAAGGCTGCTACTTGGAAGTCAATCCATATGTTTACTAAACATTATACTTTGGATTTGGCTTTGAGAGTGGAGCTTGATTTGGTAAAGTGGAGCTTCAGTTGTTATTTAATTAGAACTCTGTTACCTCCTTTTGAGTTTTCAGGTCTGCTTACCAAACTACCCATAAGTAGGAATACACAGACCAACTCAAAGAACAAACTTGTAGCCGGTGTTCTTTAAGATGACTCTGCATACTCATACTCCCTGCCCTCCTTCCCCTCTTTCTCAGAGTCTTATTCTGATATCTCTGGATCAGCAGTGGAAGGAACTGAGGCAGTGGAGTGCAGAGTCGCCTCATATAGCCCTGCCCTCAGAATGTTCAGAGGTGCTGCAGGGAGGGGGCGTATGTGTGCTCTAATGGGCCCTGTTTGGAGAGGGTTCTACCACTGGTCTGCACTGGTCGGCACATTACTGATAAGTGAGCACATTCAGAATTATCTCAAAGAACTCCAGTTACACGTAAGTAACCTTCATATCCTCTGGATACGACTCATTTCCAAGCAGTTGTCCATTTCCTCCCCTTGAATCCCAGTGAGATGGATTCTACCAGTATGTCCAGGGGCAGAGAATTCCTACTTGATTGCCTGCTGAGGATAAAAGAATCTATAGCCATTGAACCTACGCATAATGTTTTTTCATTTCAGGAATGGGCTTGATTTTGGCATAGTCTAGCAAAATATCCAACTGTCTTGAATTCAGAGTTTTCAGAATAATGCTAAAGTTATTCAATAATTGGGTGGCTCCATGGTGAAGGTATTTACATAATCTACAAAATCTTGGGAGTCCTTTGCTGGCCTCGCAAATATTTGTGCTGGCTTGTTAGCAGCATGGTGAGTTTCTGTTTGAGACTCTGATATGATGGGCCTCTCAGGGCTGATCTTTGTTGGGTGTTTCTGGCAGTCTTTGGAGTCATGGTGGCAGCATGGAATTATTGTTTGTTTTTGATGATTTCCTGGAAACAGGTTTTTATTTCCATTCCACCAGTGCTTCCTCTCAGATAGAACCTGCATCATCTCTGTCCCTTCACAATGTCTCAACACTGTGTTAGAGCTGTAGTCAGTATCCCTGTGCTTTCTTCTGCTTCGTTGACTATCCATCTCAATTCACATCTCTTCAGAAAAGTTCTTTTCTCCTTTGCCCTGGCTTCGGAATTTCTCTTCCTCATAGAAAGGGGAGGGATAGCTCAGTGGTTTGAGCATTGGCCTGCTAAACCCAGGGTTGTGCGTTCAATCCTTGAGGGGGGGTCACTTAGGGATCTGGGGGAAAAATCAGTACTTGGTCCTGCTAGTGAAAGCAGGGGGCTGGACTCAATGACCCTTTAGGGTCCCTTCCAGTTCTATGAGATAGGTATATCTCCATAATTTATTCTACTCTGGGCCTATATATTTAACTCTGTAAAGCATTTGGAGATTCAGCTTCTGTAGAAATTGTAATGTTTCACCTTTATCTGTGGGGTTGGGCAGGAAGGGGCATGGTGGGGGAAGTGAATGTGGGGATGGGTGGAGATAGGAGAACTTCTTCCTCCATAAAGTCTGGCAGGCAGAGGCGGCTCTATGTTTTTTGTCGCCCCAAGCACGGCAGGCAGGCGGCTTTCGGCAGCGCGCCTGCGGGCGGTCCGCTGGTCACGTGGATTTGGCGGCATGCCTGCAGGAGGTCCAACGGTGCTGTGCCATCGGTGTCCCGCCACCGAATTGCCGCCGAAGCCACGGGACTGGCGGACCTCCCGCAGGTATGCCGCCAAACGCAGCCAGACTGCCGCCCTCATGGCGACCGGGTGTTTCTCATGCAAACGTGGGAGGTGATGCTGTAAAGAGAGGTTTTTCTTCAACTGTTGGTGCCTATACGTATTCCACATTTATACCATGCACCTGAGTTTGAAGATTTCCAGCAAGTAGTGTTCACTGGTCTGCACATGTGCAGTTGTTCTCCTTGTGCTCTGACCTGAAGGTATAAGGGACGGTGCAAATTGACACCTCTTCAGTTTCTCCTTACCACTGCTTGGCCTGAATCGGAATTCTCTGTGTCCATGAATTTCTCTGTGCTTCTTTCTCTTAACAAACCTGTAAATATATTATAACTAGTTTTTACTATTTTAGTGTAGTTAAAGTTTTAGTCTTAGCATAGTTAGTATCATTTAGTTTTCTCCTTGTCTCAGGGGATTTCTCTCTGTGGACAAAGACTATAGCCAGAGCACCAGAGTTTAAGAACTGTCTTCTGCCCCCCATGCCTTATCCATGAGTGATGAGTACAGCGCTGCCTCTATTGTCGAAGGGAGGCACATATCTCAGCTAAGTTCAGCATTTGCCACTTATTTCCCCCATGATCCCATGAGGCTCATGAGCCCTGGCTGAGAAAACATCTGATGGTGAAGGACATCAATATGATCCAGGATAGGGAGACTGTACACCAGCCTCAACCGATGAGCAGCACCCCTCCAATCATGAGCTCAGGAATGGAAGCTACTTTGAGGAAATGGGAATGTTTCCCTCCTCAGCCTTTAGGCATGAACATTCAATCATCAGTACCAATGGCACTACTGGTGGAACAGGAACTGATCATCTCTTCAGAGAAGTGGGAGGCTCCAGACAATTCCTCATCCCTGTGTAGGGGGAGGTGAGTTCAGACAGAGACTCAAGAAGATCTAGAGCCTGTCCTCCACCCAGATATGACTACCCCAGGGACCAATGGTACCTGATGCCAGAGGGTCCCCCTCAAATGGTTGACCCTTCATCTTGGCCCTATTGGGCCTCATGGGATCCCTACAGCAGATGTTCTGGATCTTTCCATGAGTCCAATGCATCTCTCCCATGTGCCACATACCAGCTCTGTTGGAGCATAAGAAAGAGAAGATTGAGCTGGATCTCCAGGTACCAGCAGTGCCAACAGGTGTTTCATCTTCCTCACCAGATGAGGCAATTGGCCCGTCTTTGCTGTCCCTGTCTGGTGACCACAGGCAACATCAGGAGCTTCTGCGAAGAGTGTCAATGACCTCCAGAGGAGGTCCAGGATACCCAGTTGGTGACTCTGTTCTTCCATCTTCTGGAAGTTTTGGAAATCTGTGTAAACACAGTCCATTTTGAATCTCACAAGGACTATAGACTTTATAGGAGTGACCCTAGGTTTGATCTCAGCAGGGACTACCTCCCTAAGGAAAGATTTCAGGCCGTGAGCATTCTGATAAGATTTCAATCCATGAACCAATGTAAGGGTCTTCCTTCCCCTACTAGGCCATAGAGCATCATGTACTTATGTAACATCATTCACCAGACTTCACCTACGTTGCCTGCAAACCTGGCTCCAGTCCACTTACTCACCAGACAGAGACCACATAAATACCAGAGTGACAATTCCCATCAGGGTCATTGCTTCTCTCAACTGGTGGACGGACCCAGAACAAGTGTGCATCCGAGTTCCTTTCATCATTCCCACACCTGATGCAACCATTGTCACAGATGTATTCCTTATTGGATGGGGAGTCCCTGTAGACACCACACAAGGCACTTGGCCTTCTCATGAAAACAGAATGCTGTGACGTTGTGCAGTCTATATGGTTTTATAAAAACTTGATAATAAGTCAATATAATGTAACTGAGATAGTTTTAGAGAAAATACGGTAATAAGTGAATGTAAGTAACTGGGGTATGCCTCATGCAAAAGGTCTCTTGTAAGGTATCATTACAAAGCTTATAATCTACTGAGTATGATCATCTGATTTGTATAAATGTACCACTCTTGTATCTAAAACTAGAAATATAAAATGTAACTCTGAGGACCTATTGTAATTGTGTAAAGTGTGGACCATTAATGATGGTTTGGAATCTTGATGACTCCCATTGTCTGCAGATGGCTGTATTTACCTGTGAGTCTTCCTGTATGTGTGTGCTGGCAAGTGAGTAATGAAGTCTTGCAGTGACATGTGATCATGTCACCTGAACTGGAATCCATCTTTAACCTGGTGCTTTTCCAGTGAGGGGGGGTGGAAACCCAGAGAGACAAAGAGTTCCCGCCTTATGCAAAAGATATATAAAGGGGGGAAGAGAACAGAGAAGGGGAGTAGCCATCATGAAGAATCCCCTAGCTACCACCTGAGCTGCAACAAGAGCTGCACCAGGGGAAAGAATTGTGCCCAGGCCTGGAAGGTGTCCAGTCTGAGAAAAACTTACTGAAGCATCTCTGAGGGTGAGATTATCTGTATTTAGTTTGATTAGGCATAGATTTGCGCATTTTATTTTATTTTGCTTGGTGACTTACTTTGTTCTGTCTGTTACTACTTTGAACCACTTAAATCCTACTGTCTGTATTTAATAAAATCACTTTCTATTTAGTAATTCACTCAGAGTATGTATTAATACCTGGGGGAGCAAACAACTGTGCATATCTCTCTATCAGTGTTATAGAGGGCGAACAATTTATGAGTTTGCCCTGCATAAGCTTTATGCAGGGTAAAACAGATTTATCTGGGTTTAGACCCCATTGGGAGTTGGGCATCTGAGTGCTAAAGACAAGCACACTTCTGTGAGCTGTTTTCAGGTAAACTTGCAGCTTTGGGACAGGAGATTCTGACCCTGGATCTGTGTCTGGAGCCAGACGGGAGTGTCTGGCTCAGCAAGACAGGGTGCTGGAGTCCTGAGCTGGCAGGGAAAACAGAAGCAGGGGTAGTCTTTGCACATTGGGTGGCAGCTCCCAGGGGGGTTTCTGTGATCCAACCCGTCACAAATGCACACCGATTAGAACTGAGAGCAGTCCATATAGCCTGCAATGCTTTTCTCCCACTTATTCAATACCAAATCAGCCAGACAACATGACCACTGCCATTTACATAAACAGGGTGGAGCAAAATCCCTTCCTCTCTGTATGGAAGCCATCAATTTATGGAACTTGTGCATCAGAAACCACATAATGGTCTCAGCTACATACCTACCAGGTGCCCAGAATTCTTTAACGGCCAATCTCAGCAGGCACTTCTTCACAGACCATGAGTGGGAGATGCACAGTTCTGTCCTGAATGAGATCTTCACTCAGTGGGGAACACTGGGATCTGTTTGCATCCTCCAAATGAACAAGAGATTCACCTTTTACTGGTCCAGCGCAGCTTTGCCAACCAGACCAGTTCACTTATGTATTAGTTTTGCTCAAAATAGGTATTAGTCTTATAAGAATGTGTTTAGTGGTTAGACTCTAGAATTTTTATAAGTCCTTCATGCATTCATCTTATTTGTAACGCCTGTATTCCATGCTATAAGAAAATACGTAAGTTTTGCTTTGTGACTTTGAAAACATTTGCTCTAAACTTGTGAACTCAGATGGAAAGAGTGTGACCCTTCATCCATCCAGAAGAACTATCAGAATCAGATGGACTATCAAGGAACATTGCAATACAAAGGATGACAAATAGCCATATCGTGCCTTGGAAATGCTACATGCAAGGAAGCTCATCCTATGGATTTGGAGCCTGAATGAAGGAAATAAAACAAAGACACAGGAAAATTTCCCATCTCTTTGCTGTTTGAACTCTCTCAGGGCCAGAGACACTAAACTGAACCCAGTGATCTTCAGAGGTTACCTCCTTGGTCTGGCCTGAATGACACTTTGAATTGACAGATTACTACAACTCTGTCACTCTTGGGATTTAGATTGCAACACATATGTGCATAGATTTTTCTTGCTTTAACCTGTAAATAACTCTCTCTTTCCTAATTAATAAACCTCTAGATAGTTTAATACAAGATTGGCTACAGACATGGTCTTTGATGTAAGATCTAGGGTACCTATTGATCTGGGGTACTGACTGGTCTGTTGAAAGCAACCTGAATATTTTGTGATTATTTTTTTTTAATGTAAGTGACCATTTACATTCAGTCCAGCTTGCCTGGGTGGCAAGATAGACTAGAGAGTGTAAGGGGACTGTCCATGGTAAGACTGTTGTTGTGATCCAGGAGTTCAGATTTGTTGCTGGCTTGGAGAAACTAATTATAGAAAATCATATTATATTATATTTCTAATTATAGAAAATACCACCAGTTTGTGGTGTCTGCCCTGTTTTTGACAGTCTGCCCTGAGGTAGGCACTCACAGTTGTGAGCCACTCGTGACAGTGTAACAAAGGCATTTCTCCATCAGTAATCAGTCATCTCCAGAATCTACAGATTTTAGATTACCTCTGTCTTGAAGGCTTCAGAGCTTTCCATTGATTCCTTGTGGGTCCATCTAGCAGCGATCAGTGCCATCCATGCTCTGATAGAGGTACACTCCGTTTTTACTCACCCAACAATAGTTAGATTCCTGACGGGTCTAGTTAGGATATTCCCATTGGTGATGAAATCTTCACCACAAGGGGACCTCAATCTCATACTGTCAGTACTTACCTGATCAACATTTGAAACACTGGTCACATGTTCTATGTTCCACCTTTCCATAAAAGTTCCCATTTTCATTGCCGTTGCATTGGCCAGAAAGGTAAGTGAACTTGGGAGTACTTGTGGCTGACTTGCCATACAATATTTTTCATAAGGAAAAGGTTTCTCTTCACCTTCACCCAAAATTCATCACGAAAGTAATTTCTGAGTTTCACAACAATCAATCTATCCACTTACCAGTTTTCTTCCCAAAAACCTCATGCTTCCAATCAGGAGAGGATGTCAGACTCTCTGGACATCAGACAAGCTCTGGTGTCCTACCTGCATGGGACAAAACCAATTAGACAATCACCAAGACTATAACGGAACAGTCCAAAGGACAAACATTTATCTGCTCAAAGACTCTGTACGTGAATCTATGGCTGCATCATCTTGTGTTACCAACTGGTGCATATTCCTCCCCTGGATGGGGTGAGAGCCCATTCCACTAGGGTGCAAGCCACCTCAACAGCATCTCTTTGACAGGTACCTATACTAGAAATCTTTAGGGCAGCTACCTGGAGCTCCATCCATACAATCATGAAGCATTATGCAGTAGTTGAAACCTCCCCTGCAGATTCTGCTGTTGTTACTGCAGTACTACTGCAGTAATACCAACTGCATCCTCCCACCCCACGCCTGTTTAAATACTGCTTGTTAATCACTCATGTGTGGAATACGCACAAAGATCAGCACTCAAGATGAAATGGAGGTTACTTACCTGTAACAGGAGGTTCTTTGAGATGTGTGGTCCCTATCCATGTTCCACTACCCACCCTTCTTCCCCTCTGCTTTGGATCTTATCTGATTCATAGTAAGATACAGGAAAGCGTTGGTCCACACTGCCCACTTATTCCCTCTAGTTACAGGTAAGTAACCTCCATTTTTTTTACCACTCGTGGCTAGACTAGATTTTTTTTCTCCAAATCAGTCCAGTTCCTGCTGCTTGGCTCTGTTTCCTTCTTACCAGCTCTTAGCATTCACAGCTTTGCACTATCACATACAAGTGGGACAATCTGCATGAAAAAGTAATAGTGTTTTTAATTAAGAAATTATTTAGAGCTTTGAGGAAGGTGGCACAGCCACTTGTTATGCAGCAGCGCATCCTATCAGTGCACCCTAACCATATTCAGCAAATGATAGTTCTATTCTTTCCTTGGCAGGGGGTCTCAGAGCTACATGTGTTCAGAGCATCTGGTCCTGGTGCTTTGGGAACTGCAACAAGGTAAAGATTGCTGTCTCTAATTGCTAGCATATCAGGAGGTGCAATGGAAGAATTCCTCCAGCCCCCATTTCCTCTTACTCATACGCTACTTCTGAACTGCATCAACATGCAATTAGTTAGAGTCTGCACAGCACAGGATCCTTTCAAAAGGCTCTGCTTTGCCGTTAAGTATGTTCTTGCTGGGGTTATCACTGCTGCTGTCTGGAGAACGTTCCAGTAGACACCCATAGGACAATTCTTCTGTTTTGGATTGGATTATTACATTTCTATAGCAACTTTCATCCAGAGAAACCCCAAAGTACTTTACGAACCACACACACCTCACTTCACCCACCTCTAAAATACAGCTACCCTGGGATGGAACAGGACAGCTGGATAACAACTCATATCAATGCTACATAAGTTTAGACAGGAAGTAAAAAAGAAAACTAAATCCAATTAAAAATACAGAAATAATTACCTAAATTGGAATTTAGCCTGGAAACTAGGGCTAATTCCTCTAGTCTTGACAAAATGCCAGTGGATCTCTAGTGACCATCAATTTTAATCTCATCTGTGTAAGCTCTGGCCTGAAGAGTAGGGACCTCACTATTGATACCTGTTGATGAATAGGGAGACAAGCAGCCCAGAGCTGCTTGAGAACTCCAGGTGGGCAGGGGCTCCATAGGGGAGGGTATTTTCTGTCAGCACCTGTTGGTGAGCAAGAGGAAATTACTCATGGCCCAGGCCTCATTTGTGTTTCTGTTATGTGACAGTTTGGGGGCATTTTGCATAAAATACACTTAAGTTTTGAGTTTGGGAGCAATAAAATGCTACTATTTGTGTTGGGAAATGCAAGGACAAGAGAACTGCACCAAATGTGCCTGGGGTGAAGAGTCACCCTGACCAAGGTTTCAGTCATGTACAATTGGGTAAGGAAGCCTGGACAGGGAAAAAGGAAGGTAAGGGGAAGGGCTCCTAACTTCTGCTGGGAGTGCCTCTCTGATTATAAGTGATCCTGTTAAGAGGTCTATATACCACTGATTCCTCTCTAAAGACTCAGAACAGAGGTAACTTCAAGATAGTGGATGGCTTCGAAGCAGCAGATGGAGCTGAGCTGAGATGGCTGCAGGGCAGTGGATGGACCTGAGCTGAGGTATCTCTAGGGTGGTGGATGGAGCTGAGGTGAGCTGAAGTCGCTTCAGGACAGCAGACAAAGCTGAGCTGAGGTGGCTTTGGGGTGGTGGATGGCACTGAGAAGGCTTAAGGTGAAGCCACTGGTAGCAGCAGCCTACTTGAGAGACTCCAATGTGGGCTTTTGTACTCAGCAATATAAGCTAAAATCACTTCTGTTGGGCCAGGTAGTAAAGCCATGGAGCAGCCCAGGCAGCACTTCCCTTAGGAGCCGGCCACTGTCCTGCCAGAATCCTTGGACTCCTCCAACCCTGGACAACAAACTGACTGGGAAAGCTGGGGAGGAGGGAGGTGGGTAGAATGTGTTAGACACTCTACGCTGCAAGAGGAGGAGTGAGGTTGGGACTATTGCTAAGACACTCTGTGGGGTGGGATTTTGAGATCTGATGGATTCACAGCTCCATTAGGTATGGCTGCAGCTGTAGGTACTGAGTTGATTTTATTTCAAAAGGCCTTGCTTCTCAAGCCAAAGGAGCTTAGTGGTCTCCATTGACTCTGCATCACTTAGCAGCTGCTCTTCTGGAAATCTTGGGAATGTTACTGGTGGACCTAGGGGAGAACCATGTGTAGCCTTTCTCTATGGAAGGGAGGGTCAGCAAGGAAGTGGGTAGAATGTGCTAGAGGAGAAATGAGGTTGGGATTATTGCTAAGACACTGTGTGGGGTAGGAGTCTTGTGATTGCCAACTTGTGTGATTTTATTGCGAGTCCTCACAATATTTGATTTTTTTGTTAGAGCCCCTGCTGCTGGAATCAGGTTATTTCCTGAGAATCTCAGATTTCATTTAAAAAAAAAAGTTTCTAGCCCTCGTGGCTTCAGAGAAAAGCCTGAAAACATGAATCCTAAATGTCCCACCACAAGAAGGCAAATTACAAGCCACCTACATTTATTATTTTTTACAATCTCATTATTTTGAAACCAATCTCATGATCTTTTGGGGTTTGACTCATGATATTTGAATGCTTGGGGTTTGCAATACTGGGTCAGTGTGATACAGGACTCAAGAATGGGGAACATAGTAGACAAGATTATTTGTCTCATGATGGGAAGAGATTCTTAAGTGGACCCTACCACAATCCAGTAAATATTAAAAATGTTTACAATGTAGGGAGCTTGCTGGTTTCAATAATGGACAATAATGGGAAAGAGAATTAATTTGTAAGGAGCTGATGCTGTCTCTTTAAACGTGTTTGCCATTTTTACAGTGCTGACAGTCATATGCACGGTTGGTTTAGCATTTTAATTTTAATTCTCAGCATTGATTGTTGTGTTTCCCATCTCGGCTTTTCCAAAAAACATTAAGCTGCATTGCAAGATCCACAGGCCTAGCAATTTATTCTTGGACCAAATGCTAGCGTAAAGCTGTTCAATTGGGCTTGAGTCTCAGAATGCACCTGCTGCCAGCTATTCGCCAAGGTTCTGAATGAGAGAAAAAGATAGAGACAGAAACTGAGAGGGGGAGAGAGAGAGAGACTTTTTCATTCAGTCCAGAGAATTAAGGCCAGGTTGAAATATTCCTTGCTAGTGTCTCTGAAGAATGCATTGGTAGGATGTTCTGAACTGTACTTCTTTATGAAATCCTGTGTGCTCTTTGCAATCTCAGGGCTCCCTCTGTGCCAGTAGGAATTTTGCCTATGCTGAGAGATATTAATACAAGGGTACCATCTGCCTGCTTCTGTGCTAAGGCAAAAAATTTTTTTTTTTAAAACATGGAAGTGGGTCTGCGGCCAGTGTGCGCTTTTTAATGTCTGCATTAAAAAAAGAGAGAAATCCTGCATACAAGTTAATAATTGTCCCCAGGGCTTTGTCCAGTTAGCGTCCTGTAAGAGCCATCAGATTTTGCACTTCCCAACTCACTAACAGGAATTTATAGAATTTGAGAAGTTGACAGTCCCAATTCCTCACCATGCACAGAGCTCTCTGAATGTGCTGAGATGTGTGTTTTCTGGGGAATATATTACCCTCAGGAGATGAACAATTGTCAGGAAAGTTGCACGTTGATTCACAACCAGGTCTGATTCATATGTGGAATCTTCTCTGCATCACTGGGGCACATGTCATTGCTTCTTGCCTTCAGACTGTTGTCATTAGCCAAACACTTGTCTCGGTACAATCCAATCCAAAAACAACCACCCCACTAAAGATGCTTTAGGTGAACACTAACGGGATGTTTTCAGAGTGGGGTGCTGGGATTTAGCTGGACAAAACCAGCCTTGGGGACCAAGTGACTAGAGACCCGTACCCCATTAGGCAATATATTGAAAAGTGATGGCATTTTGATGTATTTATCTGACATCACAGGGGCAATGGTGTCATCTAGCACTAATAGCTTTAGAGTGATGACACTTTGATATTGTAACATCATGAGATCACAAGGATTGCACTGAATTTCCTATAGGTCAGCTGCATCTGTGGAATGTTTGAACTATGGTGGAAACTTTGAATTATCTGGTACCTACAGAACCTACAAAGAGCTTCCTTCTCCT
Organism: Trachemys scripta elegans; assembly: GCF_013100865.1. Lineage (NCBI taxonomy): Eukaryota > Metazoa > Chordata > Testudines > Emydidae > Trachemys > Trachemys scripta. The sequence continues at coordinate 70,264,473 of NC_048301.1, read as the reverse complement.
GACATTTAGCTCCCAATAGGCTCCATTCGCTGAACATTTTTGCAGTAAAAGTAATTTTAAATGGGTAGAAATAATATACAGATGTGTATTGTGTGTCAAACTGTTTACCACACAAACTAATTTCCACATCTTATATAACTTTACTATTTGTCAAGAATGAATCATAACTTTTTACTTTCAAACTCAAAACCAGACAAGACAGAAGTGTTTGGGTGTAAAATATAAAACAAATAATTCCATCTCTCTTCATCTCCCCCCCGTTCCAATAATACCCCTTGTACGTATCCAGCCCCTTCCAACCCCAGAACTTATTATTTTATTTTAGAATTACTATTGCACCTAGGAACCCTAATCCTGGACCAGGACCCGATTTGTGGGGAGATTGACACATTACCCCATTATGCTAGGTACTGTAAAAACACAGAACAAAAAGAAAGCCCCCGCCCCAAGGTTTGCAATCTAAGTATAAGACAAGAGACAACAGATGGATACAGACAGGGGAGTACAAGGAAACAAGGAGACAATATGAAACCAGTCTAACTGTTGTCAAGTTTTTGTAGGCATCATGGCAAAGGAGGGTTTGGAGGAGGATAATGAGCTAGTTTTGCAGATGTTTATGGGGAGCTTCTTCCAACCATGAGTGGCAGCATGAGAGAAAGCACAGAGGTGCTTGTTGGAAAATTTAACAAGTGGGTGATGGTGGCTGGCATCCCGGGACTATTTAAGATGGGAGTCAATATCTCACTAGTGAATGAGATATGATAGGTAGGGTGGGGATAGACAGTGAAAGGGCTTGAAGACAAGTAGCTTATGTTAGATGTGTTGGAGGAGGGGAAGCCAGTGGAGAGATGCAAAGAAAGAAGTGACATGGTCAAAATGACAGCTAGGAAAATGATCTTTGCAACAACATTATGAATAGATATAAGTGGAGCAATATTGCATTTGTCAAGGCCTGAGAAAAGGATATTTCAGTAATTGAGAAGATGAGAGCCTGGACAAGAGTCTTAGCTATGTACATGGATAGGATGTTATGCAGAAAGAATTTGTATTTTAGAGATGTTATGCAGAAAGAATTTGCAAGCTTTAGACATAGCATGAATGTGAAGACCTAGAGAGAGGTCTGAGTTGAAGACGACACAAAGGTTATGGACGTGAGTGGCAGACAGGTTGGTGGTGTTGTCCAGAGTGATTGCATGAGAAGGGGAAGGTTTGGGGGAAAGATTAAGAGCTCTGTTTTAGCCATGTTGAGCTTGAGCTGATGGCTACGCACCCACAAGGAGATGTCAAAGAGACAGGATAAGATTGTAATTTGGACAGAATGAAACTGGTCTGGAGTAGAGAGGTAGATCTGTGAATCATCCTCACGGAGCTGGTAGTTGAATTTGTGTTTGCAGATGAGATTACCCAGAGACAATGTATAAAAGGAGAAGATAAGGGGACCAAGGACAGAACACTATGGAACCTCCACAAAAAGGTGAAGGGGAGATGAGGAGGAGCCTCCAAAGGACAAGCTGAAGGAGAAATTAGAGAGAGAGGAAGATAACCAGGTGCCTCAAAATCTTTTCCTCCCTTGGCTTCCAAACAAAAGAGCATGGTCGATGATGTCAAAGGTGGCTGACAGGTCAAGGAGGATGAGGACAGAATGCTGGTTTTGAGCTTTGGCCAGGAAAAGGTAATTACAGACTTTGGTGAGAGCATTTTCAGTTGAGTGCAAGAGACAGATGCTGAAATAGAGAGGACCTAGATGGTATGGAGGAAAGAAACTCCAGATAGTGATCTCCCTTAGAGATGTAAGGGAGACGGGGGAGATGGAGTGGTAGTTGGAGAGGCAAGTGATGTTATCTTTTTTTAAGATGACAGAGATGTTTGTATTGTGGATGTAAAGCGCTATATAAGACCGAGGTGGTATTAATTATTAACTTTATTATTCTTTCTGTGAGGGGAAAAGTCTGAAGGAAGGAAGTTTGAGGAGGTGAGCATGGATGCCAGGGAAATCAGATGAATGAGATGGGGTCACTCAGGCAAGTGAAGGACTTAGAGGAGGAGCACAGACAAGAAATTTCTGCACCTGTGACAAAAAAAAGGAGGAGATAGTTTGTAGTGAGGCAGGGGAATGGGAAGGCAGGCCAAGGGAAAGGTGGAAAGGTCCACATTAGAGGTCTTTGTGTGGTAACTATAGGTAAATGTTTACTTCACTGGTGACCACTATAGGTAAGTAACCCTTAGTGGCCCCAGTCTCTGGCTTGAAATCTCTGCCTTGAAATACCTAAATTTTGTAGTACCACTGATTCAAATCCTGGAAGAGATTACTTAGTCCTTCATTTTTCTGAAGTAGATAAATAGAGCTCCATGAGTTTCCAGTTTATCTTTCAGATGAAATTTTAAAATTGGATGCACTGTCTGCTCTGATTAGGCACTAAAAATCCCCTCGCACTTATTGCAACTGTGGGAGTTAGCCCTGGTACCCTTTGCCAAAATTTCTTATCCACTCCCACTATTGTGCAGTGTGCTGGCATCAGAGTAATCCCTGGGTGTCATAGAGCTGGCATAGTGATTGTGTGGCATCCCCACTCCTGGTCTGCAGCATGGGCAAAGTGCCTTTGCATTCCCTGACTTCCAGAGCTAGCTTTGAGGCCATAGGCAGCCAGGGTAAACTCACAGCAGCCCTAAAGTCCTACCTCATTAATTCCCCATTCGCCAGCTCAGGATTCTTTCATGTATATGCATATACATTCTAGAGCTTGTTACAAACTAGTTTTATGGTGATGATTATTGGTCCTTTGACACCTTTAGTAGGGGTAGTGATGTCAATTAGAAAAGAGCAACTTTTTTACTGGTAAACTGAGCACATTTGATGTAGAGTCATTGAGATGCAGTAAAAATGCAACCCCACCAGGCTATTTTTAGAATCACTTTTCATAGTAAAGCAAACCTTTCTTATCTTTCTCCCTGGGTTATAATTTATTTTTAAATTCTGCCGCTGTTTTGCCTGAAAGCCGGAAGATACTTCACAAAATGAAATTATTGTACTTTTATGTTGTCAGACATGAGATGCAGGAATTAAATAGTAAGGGTTACTTTAGGTCAATATTGAATATGGTATATTGGGAGAGCCAATGCTCAATCACCTGGATAAAGCAAACATTGGGGGCACAGGACAAAAGTTGGGGACGTGTATATTTCTTTGAGAATTAGCTTGCATTGCATAAACTTAATCTTTCTTGCTATTTTTTCTGTTTGTGTTAAGAACTCTGTCTAGGAAAGACTTCAGTGTGCCACAAACTGCTTTTCAGATGAATGTGTATTGACTCATTTTATGAATCTTACAAGTAAAAGCTGTCTGGGATTGTACACCACTTTCCATCCTTCCCCAAAGCTGTCTTTAACTATTATCGACAATATGTTAATATTTCAACAGATGTTTAACTTCTGAACATTGTCATGAAACAACTACACAGCCCCTCTGAAGACTTGTCTGTGGTTTCCAAAGAAATAGTCTCAGGCAGGAACTCTATTATTGTGTTTTTTTGTTTTTGTTTACTGTGTATTCAGGCAAATGTAACTAGTTCAAATAACAAGCATATCTGTAGAACCAAAAGTCCACCAAGTCTCTGACTACAGCTCAATGTCTCGCAAAAGACACTTTCAGTTAGAAGCTCAGTGACTGATTCAATACCATCTGAAACCAGTTGAAAGACCCTCAGTTATTTCACAAGGAGCTGAATTAGGCTCTTCGTGCCAGCACAAATCCGCGAAATGCTGAGGACCCAGTTTTCTGTTCCAGGCCAAGACTAGCTCAGTATAGGAATACTGGGGTTGGGGAGAAAAATTGTCATTATCCTACCTTTGCATCTCTCAGATTTTGTGGCCAGTGGGGCACTAGAGTTGTCCCTAGCATAGGTTAAAGCAGCTGAGGATTCTTCAGATACAAAGGGTGAGCCCAGGATGGGTGAGGCATGGATGGATGCTGAGCTCCAGCAATCCCCAGCTAGTGTAAAGGTTTCTATGAGGCTACTGCAAGTCACCATTACTTGAGGCTACTCTAAGTTGTGCCAAGGGCCATTCTGGTGTTTGGTCTGCTGTGGAGATGGTTGGAAAGGTGGTGTAAAGCCATCTTTCTCTCCCTCCTGCCCCAAGCCATTCCCAGTGTGCCAAGTGAAGCTGTGGTGCATTTGAGGTTTGAGATTGTAGTCTTTGACGTTTGATTGCCCATATCAATTTTTAACAAGTTGACTACCACCAGCTGGTAGCACCAAGTACCAATGATAATTCAGAACTGTATTTTCAGATCCATTTTACAGTTTCTTCATGCTGAAATATCCTAGAAGAGACTGGAGCAATAAATGTACCAAGAAAAACGAATTTTCCCTAATACATGTAACTTTAGTGAAAGACGTTAGACTGAAGCCCTCGTTTTGGTTCACAGCTGGAGGAGGAGCTAAGAGAGCTTCCTCATACTTGCATGCTAATAAATATGTTACTCTAGACTGGCCACCTCTAGGGTGAGAAAGGAACTCAATCTCAGCAGCCCATTCTGCTCTTGGCTTCTCTGCTGAGATTGTCCTAAAGGAGCTGTTAGTGTCAGCTGTGCTGGTGGTGGTTGGGATGTGGCCAACTAGACTGAAATTATCAAACTCATTTCACTTCAATCACCTCAGAGCCACCAGAAGACAATTATTTTAGGTCACTACACACCTTCAGAACAGAGACACGAGGCTTACTCCAGAGCAATGGCAGTTCTTCTGGATTTGAATGTGGATTGTGTCTTCCTTCCTTCAGAGCTTTCAGGCTTCTTCATCAAACTGAAATCAACCACCAGATTTCATGGTCCATGGTGTGTTTTTCATGGCTGTGAATTTGGTAGGGCCCTACTCATTGATGAAAGCAGCCAGATAGGCCATTTCTGAGGCCTTAGCACAACTAACAGACCAGGAGGAAAGGGGGCAAGTGAGTGACCATGAGGACTAAACATGACCCTGTGCCCTCCTGCCTTGAGCTTTTAGTTGGAGAATGTGGTTTTGCAAGATGGAGAGTCTGACAATAGTGAACTATGGCTATGTGAAATACATCTGGTTAACTGATGGAAAATTCGCTGCCTGACAAGCTGTAAAACTCCACACTACAGGCTGTAAAGCTCCACACTTACTTAGCTTCTGCTCTGCAGTTTTTTTGATGAACAAGCTATGCAATACTAACAAACTGGGTATAAAAACAGGAAGAAATCTGAGCTCAGTGGACACTTGAACACCTCTCAAGTTCCCCTGGAGATGGAAGGCTGGCCACTGGACATCTGCAGAAATCCACTCAAGACCTCCTCAAGACCTTGGGTAAATATTAATCTGAGGTTAATTTGGGGTTCTGTACTAACTGGTTACGGACGTGTGTAAGAGCCGGATACTAAATAATGTGGAAGCCTTTAGTGAAAGCACTTTTGTTTGCCTGCTTGCATCAACAGTTGGCCAGATGGCATGTCCCTATTGATCTATTTCCTGCCATCGCCTTGCAAAGAGTTAATTCACCAAGAGCTTTGGGTTCAGCAAAGCCTCGGGTAACACCTGTGCCACCAGTCTACTCTGCTTTTGCTTTTCCAGCTAGCACTGCTCAATGGTGATTGAATTTTAGCCAGTAGGTCTGGGTCAACCAGTGCAGAAAAAATAAAAACTGGCCCAAATCTTCACCAAAATGGTAATCAATTTTTTTGGTGGGTGAGGGGTTGAGGAGATGTTCAAAATGCTCAGGTAATTTCATTTTGTCCTATTACTTTTCATTTTTGTCTCCCCTCTTCTCATTTGGCATCTAGATGAGACATAGTACCCAATAACATGAGAGAGCCTGTTCGGGCGGTTTTTTTGGCCAGGCTGGAAATAGGAAGGCGCAGAGATCAGGCATGTTCTCATGAGGTATCCATTCAGCCCAATTTTGCAAACCTCAAAAGTCTAGCTAAGATTCAGCAAAGTATCCAGACTTTAGTGCTTAACCAAACCTCTGAACCTTTTAAGATTTGTCAGCAACTTATAATAGTTCTCACTCAGTTACTGACTTGCATTTTTATGTTTTTTAATTCTGGGGATTCAATTGAAATGTCACGATTAACATAACAATGTTTATTTTTAAACTAACCTTTCATCAACAGTCCCCCCCAGAGCTTCTGGTTTAGCTTGTTGGCTGTCATGCTTCTTATCCCAAGGGAAACCTTCCCTGGCTGATCATGCTGTGCTGTGACATTGACAGCTTTTTGCCGCAGGGAATCTGGAACTCAGGGGCCTCATTTTCCCCAGGTGAAGAGATAACATTGTGTCACTTTAGCTGTTTTGGGGGACAAGCAAAGTAATTCAAACAAAAATGAGATGATTATAGTAGACTAACCTTGCTCGCTGCCCACTACACTATCTGTAGAATGCGGCAGATAATACTCAGCTACCACAAAGGAGCATTGTGAGGCTTCATGAATTAATATTTATAAAGGGCCAGATTATCCATTGCTCTTTACCTTGTTAGTCATTTATGCCAGGGAAAAGTGAGGCTAAAATTCTACTGTTCTGGTTTAATGGCATTTTACACCCACTCTGCACCAGGATAAATTGTACAGGACAATAAAGAATCTGACCCAAAGAGTTTTCAAACCAGCTGTTTTTAAGCACAGAACTATTGATCCTTGAGTGAAGGCATTTGTAGTGGCCATTTCTGTAGGTTCCCTTATCAGATATTTATGTCAATAGCTTTACTGGTTTCATGTTTTTGCCACTTGTGCTACAGCACTGTGTATCCTAGTTTTACTGAAAATGAGGAGTTCAAAAACTTGTGGGAGGCCCCATGAGCAATTGGTAGAACTCATAACTGCTGACTTTTAGTTTGTCTGCACATGGATACATTTCCTTCCTTTATGACAGGAGTCTCTGGAAGCTGAAACACCAATAATGTTTGTCTTCTGGAGATCTTTCAGGATGCCCCTCTTTGGGCTTGTCTTCACTACCCGCCTGGATCGGCGGGTAGAAATCAATCTCTCGGGGATTGAATTATTGCGTCTCGTCGGAATGCGACAATCGAGCCCTGAATCGACGCACGTACTCCATCAGCCCAGGTAGGAGTAAGCGCCGTCGACGGGGGAGCCGCAGCAGTCGATTTGCCGCCATCCTCACAGCGGGGTAAGTCAGATCAGATACGTCGAATTCAGCTACTCTATTCGCGTAGCTGAATTTGCGTATCTTGCGATCCCCCCCCAGTGTAGACCTAGCCTTTGATAAGTCTCTAGAAACACCACTTCATTGTGACCCTTTGTTGTGTTTCCTGAAGTCCAGTAAGACAGATATGCCTTCTTAATTAACCACAACAACTGAATAACTAAAATAAAATAACAGCAAAGTAATCAAGTTAAAACGATGAGGATCTTTTTTGCAAGTTTCATCTAATCTGTTCTTAGGTTCAGTCTCCAGCCTAGCTCTAGCTGTAACTGACTGCTGACAAACAAAGCTTTAGAACTCTGCTGCACCATATGTTCAGGATGACAAAAGGTGCAGTAATCATATACTATTGCCATGCCTCTCAAAGTTCCATAAACCACCTCTTCTTGCTGGAATTTAGCATTGAACATCAGTCAGATAAGGTGACTGGAGAGTGCCTCTGAAACACTCTCAACTTCTTTAAGCAAGAGAGAGTGTGTGTTCTCCCACAAACACCTATCCAATTGGTACAGCAGCAGAGTGCACTGAGCAAATCGGAGCTGTCAGTAGTTCAGCAGAGAGAGAAAGGGAAGTTCACTATTGTGTAGTATTTGGCATTTCCATTGGATGAAGGCAGGGAGGAGATTAGAGTTTTGTTTCTATTAAGATGGAATGATGTTAGTAAGGTTGTGAAAAGAAGAATTTCTATCCTTTTGTCCTCCCGTTCATCCCCAACATTTTGCTTTGTATGCAGAACTGTTCAGAAAAATACTAATCAGACAATTGCTTTAGTGCATATTCTTATTATGAGCCTGTCACCAAGAGTCTAACTTCTCGAGCCTTTTCCTGATTAATCATATTCTTCTCATCAGCTGTTTCCATTGTATAATAACAGATAATGATCCTCATCCTTAGAAGAAAAGGTTTCCCAATAATTAGAAACTGCCACTATTGGGAACTCCAGACCGGGTAGTGTCCATAACTTAAAGTGATGGGAAACTATTCAGGTAACAATTTACTATTATCTCTAGGAGACTACAGCATTCAAAGCCTTCATACTTTGACTCAAAGAAAAAAAGAAGGTGGGGGGAGAGAGGGAAGGAGGAGCCTGAACAGAAAGTATGAGCGCACACATAGTGAATCTTCCCTCTGTTTGAGTGTATGCTGTGATTATGCATCTGCTATTATGTGAAAAGAAATGGGTTTTCTTCTGACATCATTCCATGTTTGCTCACATAGAGCATCGTATTACTGTAGGATCGCAAAATCATACTCAGCAGGGCAGAAAAAGACCTAGCCCCCATCCAACCTTTAGGAGCTTCTGAAAGATTTGTTCCCTACAGTGTGTTCTCCAGTGTTTTGTCAATTTAGCTTTCAATAACTCAAGTGACAGGATTTCTACTGCTTCCTTTGAGAGATTTGAGAGTTTGATACTTCTGGCCATGGGACTGTGGCATTTTTTTATTATAGTCCAAAATGAACAACCTTGAAAGTAGTCTATTAATCTCCAGATATCCTCTATTATGAAAAGTAAAATAGGTGCCTGAGGGTGAACCACGTGATTCAGGAATGGAAAAGCTAAAACATGCTTCCTCACCTTGTCTGCCAGATGTTCTGTTGTCAAAGTTCAAATGCTTATATTATATTTTAACATTGATATTTAGTCTCTGCAGGATTGTTTCCCTATTTTATCGGGCTGCTGTGATCTGGAGATATAAATAGTTGCTTATTGACATCTTGGCTTCCCCATTATAATGCCAAGGTAATTGGCATGTTATTAATACATTAGGTAGGTAATAGGTTGGTGACCAGACCAGGATCTATCAATGAGGACAGCAATTTGGTGCACAACATTCTCTGAAAGTAGAATTGTTTAGGACTTTAACATAGTATGGTAACCTATAATTCACCCCACCACAATAAATCTGCTCCAAGTTTGATCACGATAGGGAAGCAGCATACTGTGCTGCTTGACACAGGGAACTGAAATTCAGGATTGCTGAATTTTAGGCTCTGCTTTTCCACTGACCATCTGGGAGCATGTGTGATTTTGTTGGCAAGTTAATGATAGAAAAATAAGGGAGGTGTCACTGATTTGTAAAAATCAACAGAATCTTAATTTCGATTTGTCACCCTCTGCACATGGCAGGTGGGGACTTGCTGCCCCTCTGGATCCTCGGGTTGGTGGAAATTTTGAAAATACAGTTTTGTCGGAAATGGGTTAAGTTGTGTGTCATGTGAGAGTCCTTACTCCCATGAACACAATGGTACCACACATGACAAACCTACAACAATTATGTAGCTATATAGTTAAGTAAATATTTTTTGAAAACTTTAACTATACTTTATACTTTAACACAGGCATGTCAAGCATTCAGCCCTCACAAAGTTAAATCGTGGCTCTTGACTGACAGTACTGTGGTATCAGTTAATTCTCAGAAAATGATACCTGATTCATTTTTTAATGGTATACATTACTATCAATGCAAGGAATGCTTCAAGTTGATTTGCCATCACTGGCAAAAAAAGAAACAGTTCAGTGATATTGATTCTCAGCTTTGTTCATTATGCCGAAAGAGTTGTTACGGGCACTGGTTAAGACATCAGTATCCAACCTCAAATTACTGGAATCCATCCATAAATAGTATGCACATCATAACATGACATAATTTAGTACAATCCCAAAGTTATTTATTATAAAAACCTTGTTTTACTTTGGTCTTGATCATTTTTAGGCATTAATGGCGAGATGAAGAGTACCAACTAGTAGCTCTTAATAACCTACTGCGCACAATGGAGAGCTGCAATATCACAGACTGGATCAAGCAATTTGATGAGGTTGAATTGGTGAGAAACACATGGGATGGTACGGTAATTCATGAAGATGGTTGAGTTTTTGCTACTCTTTATTCAATTTGTCCGGACTGCTAATTGGAATTTGCACCTCACAGTACTGGATGACTTCGTGAAATACTTTTTTGCTTTAGATTTTACCAACTATTCTGCCATGATTGCCCTATACCTCGCTGAAATCAGCAGTGCAGAAAAGTTTGACCCTGACATATGGGAAGAATTTTGAAAAGGAAATTGAGTTGTTAAAAGGTCGCCAGTTCCCTTCTTGTAACAAAGCCCGATGCCAACTCTGTCCACATATCTATTCAAATGACATCATCATAGGACCTAATCACATCAGCCATACCATCAGGGGCTCGTTCACCTGCACATCTACCAATGTGATATATGCCATCATGTGCCAACAATGCCCCTCTGCCATGTACATTGGCCAAACCGGACAGTCTCTACGCAAAAGAATTAATGGACACAAATCTGACATCAGGAATCATAATACTCAAAAACCAGTGGGCGAACACTTTAACCTGTCTGGCCATTCAATGAAAGACCTGCGAGTGGCTATCTTACAACAGAAAAACTTCAAAAACAGACTCCAAGGAGAGACTGCTGAGCTGGAATTGATATGCAAACTAGATACAATCAACTCAGGATTGAATAAGGACTGGGAATGGCTGAGCCATTACAAACATTGAATCTATCTCCCCTTGTAAGTATTCTCACACTTCTTATCAAACTGTCTGTACTGGGCTAGCTTGATTATCACTTCAAAAAAATTTTTTTCTCTTACTTAATTGGCCTCTCAGAGTTGGTAAGACAACTCCCACCCGTTCATGCTTTCTGTATGTGTGTGTATATATCTCCTCAATATATGTTCCACTCTATATGCATCCAAAGAAGTGGGCAGTAGCCCACGAAAGCTTATGCTCTAATAAATTTGTTAGTCTCTAAGGTGCCACAAGTACTCCTGTTCTTTTTGCAGTTCCCTTCTGTGTACTTGTTTCGGACAAAGCCCTAGAACACAAAAACAGAGCAATAAAGTTGTTGGGGGTTAGTGGGCATAACATGGCATCCCAATGCTCTTTCCTGGCAACCCCAGAATTTTGTTGAATTTTGAACAAAACATTAAGGATGGCTGGGATGACTTCCTCAGAAGTAACCAAGCACCATTTAGACTCATTGGGTGCTGTTAAATGCCAAGAAGGGGCAATTTTAAAGCTACAAGATGAGCTTGCTCACACTGGCAACCTATTTGCATATGACAGACCAGAGCTCATTAATATCATGACTAAAGCATTCTTCAGTGATGTGATAGCTAAATATATCAGTCAAATGGATACTTTGGGTCATGACTTGTATGAAGCCTTCAAAGTCCAAAGAATTATCCAAGGCTCTGTCAATATGTGGGCTCTAATCAAGAATAGACTAAATTTGTGCTTAAATGCAAAGAAGAAAATCAGAGTGAAGGTGCCAACAATTATTACAGAGCTAACTACATGCAGATCATTGTTAGCTCATCTCCTGGTCATGTCCATATCTGATTATCATGTTAATCTATGTGAGACTTTGGGAAAGTACAAGTTCTCCACGGTACCACGGTGGATGTTCGAATGCATTGAAACAATGCATATGTGCCAGGCAAAAGGCAAATTAATGCATATCTTGCATGTTCTTCTTAGCCAGCACCCACATTATCAGAACCTTATGCAGCAGAGGCTTTTCAGCGTATCGATTATAGATGATATGGCTGAGGTACAAGCTCTCGACAAACCAGAAACTGTTAACACTGGCCGAGATTTGACTGAACACTTCATTACAAGGCTACAGAGAAAATACTTCACCTAAGATGAAGTCCACATCATGTCTGACATATATGCCGACAAATCAATTAAAAATATTACCAGAAAGAAGAGACTCCATGATATTGCACCTGTCAAATACAAAAATCAATGACTCCATGAACATCTCCAGTGTCACAATGAAAAAGCTACTGTCTCATCCTTGCACAAAGGACGAGATAACCAAATGCTTTTCAGGAAAAATGCTCCAGCAAAGAATTGCTTGAAGAATTTCATTGTTGCATGGCAAAATGAAGTAGCTGCTCACACTTTCTGTAGCGTTTCTTTATAGTTCCTATGAGGAGGCTGACACTAAAATTATCTTGTATGCCATCAATGCCACAGAGAGAGGTGCTACTAAACTCCAGATTTTTGCACAAGACAAAGGGCCAGTCCATGTGACTATGAGGAAATGCGCTGTAGCATTCTGTAGTAGGTGGAATTTGCTACGGGCTAAAGGTTTCATAGCCAGGTATATTACATTGTTGTAGCCCAGATGGGAGATGACAGTAATGTACAATTACGGACAGATAATCACACCAACATAGGAGAGTATCATAGCCAACTGGAGATGGTAGAAAACATTATTAGCAGATTATGCTATCCAAGAGTTTACATTATCAAGGAATCCAGGAGTACTCCTAAACTATGGGCTGAATTTGACCAAAAGTAGGTGTATGCTTTAAACCAAAGGAGATTGAAGAGTTTGCAACTACAATGCAAAGTCCTTGTCTTCTGCTAAGCATCATCATCTCCTTCTTGATCAGGTTCTGCTTAACCAGTTGTTCTTCTTCCATGTAGTAATCTCATCCAAACACTGGACCATCCTGGTGCTAGTGGTATGTTCATATGTGATGAAGGATAAGTACTGCTGTATGACATGCATATTGGTGGCACTTTAAGTAACTGAGGAGACATGTGGCCCTCTCAAAATGAGATTCCAGAGTCTTTGCCAAACTGGTGGTACAAAATATGCTACGCACCCAAAAACATTAGCAGGATATTCCTGGTGTGCTGTGTGCTGAACAACATGGTCACCTCTGCCTCATATACACATGGCTGATTCCACCCAGTATGACACGTGTGTTAGTTTTCATATATAAACAGATGCTCACACCTGTAAAGTGCTTTCAGCTCTGTAGATGAAAAGTGACATCAGCATAAAGTATTATTATTACATTATATCATGTGGTAGGACAGCAGTAGACAACAGTGTAAAAATATTTTCTGTGTAGTCATCCTGAATTGTTTAATTATAGTTATGTACTTCCACCAAGTAAGGAACATAAATTAGAGCTATTTCATCATATGTGAATCAAAGCGGTGTTTGTCTTTCAGTTTTTACCTATGCAATCCCAGCTGTGTCAGGGGATCATGTCTCATGATATAACAACAATACAAATTTCAAACTGCACTGAAAGTCCCCACAAGGAGAGGAAAAATTCTCCCCTACTTCCACACCCTGAAAAGGACTCTGTATGGCTTACATTTCTGATATGGAGCAATGCACTGGATTGGCTTCGGTCAGGCTGTATGACAAGAAGCAACTCATCATGATGCATGGGCTTTGTCAGAGATTCAAGAAAGACTGTTGTTTAAAATTGGATATCAATCATATGTACTGAAATACCTGCTCTGCCTATTACAGTCCAGCCTGTATACGTACACCAGAGAGCAACCAGAACTGACTTAAGGAGGTTCAGCCCTCCTCTCTGCCTTTTTTTTAATGGAATAACAATTCAGCTATTCATTTAATTTTGGAACTTGCAGGATACTCAAATTATGCCAAGATTGAGATACAAGAAATATTGTCTAATGGTGAGAGTTAGGGACTAGGAGCTGGGGTGCCTGCAGTTCTATTCCCCCTCTACAACTGACTCACTGCATAACCTTATGCAAGTAACTCAATTTCTGTGTGACCCTATTTGCCTCACAGTGGATTTGTGAGGCTTCACTAATAAGTGTTTATAAAGTGCTTCTTGAACTTTTCAGACAGCTCTTCCACATACCTCTTTTTGTCATAGATGATCAGACCATTGCTCCCTGTCAAGATTTCTTACGGTATTAGTGAAAATGACTTGAATGAATGAATTCCACACACCGAAACAATCTATCAAAGGAGGCAGGCAAAGCCTCATAGAGTTTAAGGCCAGAGGGGACCATGAGATCATTTAGTGCAACCTCCAGTATTTCAGAGGCCGCTAAATACCACCCAGCCACCCACTACCAAACCAACAACTAGAATTAGACCAACATATTACAGCCGTCAGAAGACTAAACTATTACGTGCCACAGACAGGGACTAGAAGGGGCCGAGTGCCAATGCCCAAGCCCCCTTCAATTGTTGGGGATTAATTTAGTGAGAGATATTCAGTTAATCCCAACAAGTTAACCATACCGCACGCTGCAGAGTCAAACAAACAAACAAACAAAAATACCTAAGGTGCCTGCCAATCTGACCTGAGGGAAAATTCCTTCCATACCCTGAATGTGGCAATCTGTTAAATCTTGAGCATGGGTGCAAGACCCACCTGAGAAGAGAATTATCAGTAACTGCAGCACACCGGCCCACTCTGACTAGCATCCTATCTCCAGCCATGGCCATTTCTGATGCTTCAAAAGAAGGAGATGGAAAAAAAAAACATTGGGGAAAGCAAATGTTCCTGAGCTCTGCTGAAACCTCCTCATAGAGGTTTTCAAGAGAAAATGGAATCACACAGGGAGGCAATGGGGATGCCTGCATTGGCGTGAAAGGCTAGATGGAACATTTCAACCTTATCAAAATACTTCATTTTTATTTTATTTTTTTCAAAACAAAATTTTGTCAGGATTTACACATTCCCACAGAACATTTAGCTTTTTGATAAATCAATATTTTCTGACAATTTTTGACATTTTTGAGCAGTTCTTCTTGGGACACAAAGGTTGGTTAAAATTCTCCATCAAATATGCCCTTGAGGATGCAACAAGTTCTAATGATTCTTTCATGCTCTCTGGTTTTTGGGACACACTCTGCCTATTTCACGGGTTAGGCTCTGGGATGTCAAAAGAGCATGCAACCATTCACAGGGCAGCTTCATCTACACCACTGCCACTTTCTTCAAGAGGGATAGTTGCTTCATGGGATGCGATTTTTTTCCAAAAGGAACTTTTCTTTATCTTCTATTCTTTTCTTTCCCAGCCACTTCCATCACCCTAGCTGTAATTCTTCTCCTCCCTGTATAATTTCTCTCTCTCTCTCCCCTTCCTTTCCTGTCTCTTCTGTTTCCTTCCTCCCCTCTATTTTTCCTCCCCTAACTGCTCTGTGCATGCTTTCTCAGAGCAGAAGAAAGCAGAGCCTGTAGATTTGCTTGTTTTATTTGCCATTTTTCTTTAGGAGTTTCTAGAAATGAGCTATTAAAGGACCATTTCAGTTTCAGGAACAATCTCACTGGTGATGGATAGAATTTATGATTCCAACATGAATTTCCCAGAAGTTTAGATGCAACATGAAAATTACCGAGCACCAGTTTTAAAACGAGTATGCTTTTGTAAACGTCTGCAAGCAGCTGCTGCAGGATCCTGATCTGTACACTGTCAGCGTGATTCTGTATTCTGCTGAGCTGTCCTGAGGGGCAGATTGCAAACATTTCCTCTTGCAAGGACGGCAGCTGGATAACAATCACGGAGGTGATACTGGACATTGCCAGCTTAATGTTCCATCACAGAGGGAGTAAGTGGTCAGTGATTAGTGTGCAGGCAGCAGATCTCTGTTAGTAATGACATGATCACAAGGTTGGAAAATGATTATTTATTATTCTATAACATCATGTGTGTTCACAGAGCTGTACCGACAAGCACAAGAAGACAAATTCTGTGATCTGAAAAATATACATTGTAGGTGACCAACACACTGACTTGGGGGATCAAGTCCAGGCCACACCAACTTTGCTCAAATGAGGCTACACTGGTACTTGTTAGTGAAAAGTTGATCTGTTTAAATTGTCTACTATGAGAACAGGGTCCCAGCAATTCAATCTGTGCTTCTTGTGTACATTAGAATCCAGAGTAAGAAAAACGGGAGAAAAACCTAGTCTTCTAAGCCTTCATTTTACATTCCCGTTTCTCATTACTCCACTTTTACTCTTGCGTTTTTGAATTTTTTCCCCAGATTATTTGAGTTCCCAGTGTTGTTTTAGTAATATCTCACAAGCTCTGATTTACTGCCTCTTGTCTATCTTTAGTTTGCTTATTCACGTCAAACTTTGGGAATCTGGGAAGCGTGCACCTAAGAATGCACTGGGCATTCTAGAGCAAGCAACATTTGAAATTCTCAGTGCTAGAAACCAGCAGAAAGGTTTGTAAGAACTACTGGGCCCTTCTAATACCACCTTAAGTGTCTGGGTGAGAATGGCAAACAGCTATGGAAGGAGACCTGCTGAACTAGTGGCTTTTCTGCTAGAGCTTGATATTGCCTATTTTAAGGGTTGGGGTTTTTTTTACTCTCTCTGAGGAAAAGTGCACTTCTGGGTGGGATGCAGTTCCAGAACACACAATCACAGCAAGCCTAATTCCAGAATCAGGATGGCCTTGTTACTAAAGCAGAGGACTAAGAGTCAAGAAATCTAAGTGCTGTTCCTAACTCTGCTACAACCACCCTTTGTAACTATGGGAAAATCACTTTACCTTCTCTTTGCTTTAGTTTTAGCAATACCTACCTCCCAGGGACAATGTGAGGCTTCATTCATTCATAGTTGCACAGCACTTTGCAATCCTTGGACAGAAGGTGTGATAGGGATGCAAGATAGTAATTCCTTAGCATTTAAAAAAAGAAAGAAATTAAAGGCAAAGAATGCCTGAGGCTTCATTGTTGAGGTTTTATATGAACAAAACCAGGGTGGTGGTAATGTTCAGTTCTTACCAAACTGGTCAGGCTTTGAGCCAGTGAAGTAGAGTTAAAAAGGTTCCATATCCTACTTCCAATGCCCTGGGCCAGCTATTCTTCTTCTTGTAGCTTTTTCAGGGAAGGATGAGTAGAAACTTGTATTGAGTGCTCTGTTAGTATTGCCAGTGAAGATGGTATCTAAGCAATTAACCTTTTAGACTCTAGATGTATAAAACTCTTTGCATCTTATTTGCAGCAAAAACATCCAGTAAACCTGAATAATCCAGGGGACTCTCCAGCCTATGTCTGACAAAAATCAGCACAAACCAGCTGGAGCATTTTTGTGGCTGAAATTTGATCATTAATCATCTTCACATTTAAAAAAACAACACTTAACCAAAATAAAACAAAAACCAAACCTCAAAATTCCACTGGCCTTCCAGCATGTGCTGGTGGATGAATAGTGGGCTCACTGGTCTTAAGGCATTACAGCCAGCTCAGTAACTGCTCTGACTAGTGGGTGCCAAATGCAGGGGGGTTTGCAGAAATTGCTCAGATTTTGTTGCACTTGATGTAGGGGGATTAGGAGCCAGAAAAAATATTGTTTGGTGGTGGCAACTGAAGTAACGTGCAACTTCACCAGAGCTGAGCAGGGTTATTGCTTTGGGATGATGGTTGGAGTTTGCAAGCAGCTGGGAGAAGAGACAAATCTTATGATGTGAAGGAAGTGGTAGGGCACTCAGGTAGCTGAAAGTGATGGGGAGGTTGGGGAAGTTACTTAACAAGGGGGAAGCAGAATGTAGGGGGAAGCTTAAGCAGCTGGGAAGGTGGTTAGGGTGTGTGGCAAGTGCAGGGAAGTAGGAGTGAGAAGGTAAGCATCTGAGAAGGAAGATGTTTGGGTGCTTGCAAGGAAGCTACAGGTGAGATAAGTATTTTCATCCACAGTATTTCAGAGACATGTAAAGAGGGAGATTATGCACACCTGGATCATGTGATGGGAAGGGATTTGTTAAAGGGATCACCTGAAATCCAGGTAAAACAAATACAACTCCAGGCAATGCAAAATTGACAAAATAGTATATAGATATTAAAGGCTGTTCCTCCTATTTCCACTAGGTCTGAGAAGAAGACTTAGGTATAGAGTAAATGGCCAATACTCCCATTAACGAGGTAGCCTTCTGTTATGATTACAGGCTAGCTGCACCTCTATCCCCCTTTGGGTCCCTCTGAGTGCACGCCACCATGCCTGTATATCTCCTGGGGTGGAATTAGGAATTCTCACACTTTGAAATTTGGCCTTGGGCTACAGTACCCTGTGTATCCACCCTGCAGGCCTAACTGAGTTCAGGCACCTGTGGTTCTTCCCTTTGGGAGTCTGTGGCCAGTGGTGAATAGAGTGACAAAACAGTTTTCTTAAAACAAAAGTATTGTTTATTTTCATGATAGAAACAGAGCTTGTTGAGAAAAAAGATTTTAAAACAAAAATCGACACAAATGTCTACTTTACCTAGTGGCTTACCATTCCCTGATGGTAACCTAGGCAGGCCTAACTTCTTCAGCCACTCCCACAGAGTCTTCAGTCTGGTGCCTCCCCCCTACACCAAACAACTACTGCCCCTCTTTTGAGAGAGGGTCCTTGGTAAGCCGTCTGTAATTGTTTTGTTCTTCTGAGTTTCTGGGCTGACCCTTCTGGTCAAAATCAGTTTTGTAGGCTGGCTGGAGAAGAAGCAAAATCATTGAAGTTATTTAATTCTGGCATTGTCCCTTAAGTGTTTGTAGCGAGGTGGCTATCTCGAGGCATTCTTTTCCTTCCTGCCTGTTTTTCCTGACTGACTCCTGTTGAGCTAAACAAACATTCAAATACTAAACATCCCAATAAGCAGGCCAACCTAGCAGTATTATCCGTAAAGTATAACAAGGCTCCCCCAAACCTGTCAGACCTTCATAAAGAAAAACCTCTTCAGTCACAGCCTTCTGGGCACTTGAGCCAGATGTTCATGTCATCAGCAAAACTCCCATTGATTGCAACAGGCCCAGATCATACTTACGTCAGACTTTCTCTGCGACATGTCTAACATGTTGCAGAGAAAGTCTGCCTACTAACTCCGGCTGTCTACTGACTGCCTACTTATCTGTTGGCTGCCTACTCATAAGACAATTACAGCAAGTTCTTGTCAGGGCCGGCTCCAGGCACCAGCTTAACAAGCAGGTGCTTGGGGCGGCTAAGGGAGAGGGGCGGCACCTGCGGCAATTCTGGGGCGGCAGGTCCCTCACTCCCTCTAGGAGCGAAGGACCTGCCGCGGCTTTTTTTTTTTTGCTTGGGGCAGCAGAAATGCTGGAGCCGGCCCTGGTTCTTGTGACATCGAGGGACCTCAAGTAGAAATCTAAAATGATGCATTTTTGCACTCTAATTCACCTTCCTCTGAATCAACTACTTCCCCGGCCATTCTTGAGGATTACTTGATACCAGCTTTAGGTTTTCTCAAAGCTGCAGTCCCACCATTTCCTTGCCATCTAGATGACTAACTTCTATGGATAGTGTGTGTGTTATGCATCCAGTCTACCTAAGATTGAGTTTGCCTTATCAAGAATTCCTATGTGCATGGTTCAGTTGTAGGTTCTGGGTCAAAATCTGTCCTTACCTCATTCCAGTGAGATGCTCCCTTGCCACAATATTGCTACTTTTTAGTTCCTGGGCATTAGTGGTAAAAATATTTGGAAAAGAACATGCCTGCTGAGATGGGATTCCTTGGTGAGGGTCTTTGATCTTGGCTTGTGCACAGGGCGTTATTTATTTTTCCACCCAGGGAGACAGATTTTCTGCAGTGACCATCGAAGTGAGCATTGGCGATTTCATTATACTCCCCACTTATCTACATCAAAAAGTTTGGCAGTTTCTATTCAATAGAGGATCGATTAGCACTACAATAGCAGGGAGTGTTGCAGGTCATGACTGAAGTGCACTAGCAGACGCACACAGATCCCAAGGCCAGAAGGGACCATTGTGATCATTTAGTCTGGTCAGTACAACACAGGCCATAGAACTTCTCCCCCAAAATTACTAGACCAGAGCTTTTGGAAAAACATCCAGTCTTAATTTAAAAATTGCCAATGATGGAGAATCAACCACGAACCTTGGTAAATTGTTCCACTGGTTAATTACCCTCACTGTTAAGTATGCCTTATTTCCAATCTGCATTTTCCTAGCTTCAAATTCCAGCTATTGGATCATTTATACTCCATGCAGGTACTTAATAAACTGTAATCAAGTAATCCCTGAACCTTCTGTTCATTAATCTAAATAGATGGAGCTCTGTGAGTCTATCACTATAAGGCCTGTTTTCTAATCCTTTAAATTATTCTCATTGCTCATCTCTGAACCCTCTTCAATTTATCAACATCGTTCTTGAATTGTGGATACCAGAACTTGACCACAGTATTCTAGCAGTGATCACAGCAGAGCCAAATACAGAGGTAAACTAGGTTTTTACTCACGAAAGCTTATGCCCAAATAAATCTGTTAGTCTTTAAGGTGCCACCAGACTCTTTGTTAACTTCTCTACTTTTACTTGAGATTCTCCTCTTTATGCATCCAGGGATGGGATTAGTCTTTTGGCCACAGTGTTGCACTGGAAGTTCATGTTCAGCTGCTTATCCACCAGGACCCCACAAATCATTTTCAGATTCGCAGCTTCTCAGGATAGAGTCCCCCATTCTTTAAGCGCCGCTTACAATCTTTGGTCTTAGATGTATAAATTTACATGTGGCTGTATTTAAGGGTCCCTGCACTGGAATAAACAAGAGGTGGAAATGCCAGGATTACGGACAATTAGTAGAATACTGGGTGAGGAAACAGGATCCAAAACTTGTATAGCAAGATAGGAAGCATGTCCAGACTGAAATGCGTTGATGGATCTCTATGTGGCCAGGAGATATTGTGGGTCAGGATTAAGGAGCAGCGGGAGCACTATGTGGGTGAAATCTGTGCTCATTTGTCTACAGTATGATAAGAAACAAAATTTACACAATTAATAAATCCTTGCCTGGAATAAATATTTCAGAGCAGGCTTCAATGTCTTTTAAACTAAGAAATATAAAGCGCCAGCAATTGTATCTCAATATTATCATCAAACAGTGAAATAAACTATTGGAATGATTCCACATGTGCTGTGACAACTATCCCTGGAAGTAGCTTTTTATGCCTCCTTTAGAGAGGAGTAGTATCTGATCCCTTTGAACCAGCTTTTAATCATTGCCCAGTGTGCTGGCCAGGCCAACTCCACCCTGCCATGCCCCTTTGGAATGTGGAGTGCCTCTTTTTGCACTAATCCAAGTTTCTCTGACATTCAGGGAGTGCATGCCCCCTGTGTGGGAATGGAAGACACAGAAGGGGGCACTCTATATGTTTTCTTTTTGCACATCCACCCAGAGACATACAGACACTAGCTCTTAATTTCTATCAGGTTAGTCACTAGAGAAATTACTTTTAAAAATAAAATTACTTAAAAGTACCAATAAAAATGGTGTTAATGTTATACACAAAGTTTAATTAAATGCATTTCCAGTCGTTCCGCCTTCCACAGGAAGTTCTGCTGTGCGTTTATGAACTAGGCTGACCATTCTTTTTTAAAATCATACATTTGTTTAAGGAGACAAGAATTACATGACTGGATCAACCCCAAAGTCCAGTATCCCATCTCTGACAGTGGCCAGCTTCAGAGGAAGGTGCAAGAAACCCTACACAAACCAAGTATGGGAGAGAGTTTTTCTAACCCCAATTACTTAGTCCTTGTTTACACTGGGTTTGTGTGTGTTACACTACTGAACTCCACTAGTTCACTCCATCATTATCCCTAGACAGCTGACAGAGACTTTCCTTTAGTTCAACTAGGAAGGGCCTATACCTTTCATGCAGGAAGATCTGAGTTATATCCCTGCTCCCCTTGTGGCATCCCAAGTGGCTGTGGTGTACAGCACAGGACAGCTGTGAAGTGCTAGGTGGCCAGTGATTTGGTATGGTCTGTTAGTTTTTGTTAAATGTCTCTTTTAGTAAATCTGCTTTACCTGCTTTTAATTACTGATATGGCCACAACTGTGATTTCCATTTTCTGGAAGAATAAGCTTGTAACATTATAAATTATTCTTTTACAGCTATAAGATTAAAGCAGACCAGGAGACAATATGAACAACAGGAAAACTAGTAGCAAATGCAATGAAACCTGTACTGGAGTCCCTCCTTATTAGGCAACTCTCTATCCTAACAACTGCTCCAAAATGTATTCAGTACAGTTCTGCCCCCCCATTACAAGAAAACCATTGCCATTAAACAGCAGATTTTATTGATCCATTGAGTAGTAACTTTAAGACACATTTTGAGTAGAGTAGGAACTTTATAAATATTATATGGTTATATTAATGTTCTACAGAACCATTCATTTTTTCACATCTAAATCTTGAGTAAAATCATTCCTTAAAATCAAACTGCTTCCTTTAGTTTTCTGTGGCTGGCATAATTCACATATTAATAATTCAGTGATTTATTTAAATACAAAATACATTTTAAAGTTACATTGCAAAGAAAAGATATTTTTCTTTTATGCTTTAATAACTACTCCTGGATGCAGAGAAGAGAGGCAAGCTCAAAAAGTTCGGCCAAGTTTCAGATAAGCATTTAAATTTTGGGATCATGACCCAGACCTCTGAGATTTGAAACTCCATCGTTAATGCTTAAGTCACATGCAAAAAAATCTTTGTTAATGTGGAGTTAAGGTCACTGCCACACAATAATGCTTGGTGCTTCCGGAATGTGAGAATACCATTCCCAAAACTCAACCACTGGAAAACCAGTACATACAGAGTTAAGATGCTGTAAAAGAGCATTAACACTACAATAAAATGGAAAACACAAACTTTACACAACTGGGAAATGGAGAGAGAAGATGATACTTAAGACAACTGTACAATCTTTACTCTGCCTCTTAAAGAGAGACTCAATACTTCACAGTACCTTACTCATCCTTAAGAAAAAAAACAAACCAACCAGGGCTCCCATTCATACAGTCCAAAGGACCCGCAGCACAGTTTGTGTACTTGGGGTTTAGGACTAGGAATGAGCTGAGCCATGAACATACCTGTTGTGCTCTTGGGTCAGCCTGGCCTGGGCATATGGGGGAGGGAGGGTCTTTTAACTCCCACTCTTTTTCTTAACCCCAGGCAGAGCTCTGTGGAGGACCAAAGGTCTGTTTTGTAAAGGATTAGGAGATTTCACAATATGGCTTAATTCCAAATTGGAACAATCCCCCCAAATTTCAAAATTCTCCACACACACACAAAAAAAAAATCCCAATTTTTTTCATTTCAGGTAAATCTAAATGTTTTGTTTTGATTTAGTCTTTTTAAATTTTGTATTTTATTATTATAGAAAATAAACAACAACCAAAACAAAAAGTCACTTTAGACTAAAAACATCAGAATGTTTTGTTCTGAAAATGTCAAAAATGGGACTTTTCAACGTTGTCTGAACCTTTTTTTTCTGCTTTTCTTCCAAAATGAAATTGCAGTGAAATCAGTATGGTTCTGTGAAACATTTTTGACATTGACAGAACCACATTTTCCAATAGAATATGGTTCTGTTGAAATTTCTCCAAGCAGTTTTAACTGCAAGCTCATCTGCCTTCTCTGAAAGCTACTTTCCAGAGAGGTTCAGCTAAGGTTATTGCATTTGTTGACCTGCATTAAATTGAATCTTTGTTACATTTGTACATTTCATATTTTCTGTAATTTCACTTCTTTTGGGGGAGGAGGCAGTGTACCTTGTTAATTTCCTGGTGCAGGAGGAACACTGACAAGAAGGGGGGAAGCAGAAAGTATAGCAAAAACTGGTAGTTACTAGAAATCCAGCAATAATTCTTGGAAGGTTGTGGATGAACAGGGCCTGCCTGACAGGCCTTGCATATGTAGATCACATTAATAACCTACCCTGCTGTTTATGGCTCTCTTGTTTTTTAATTGTTCCAGTTGGAGATGGTTATGTGATAAAATCTTTGTGCAAACATTTTTTGCCTGGGATGGCATGGTTAAATATTATAGCTCACTGTTTTGCCTTTACTAAGGATATAGGACAGCACTTGGATTGGAAGAAGCCAATATTTAGCCTAAATTAATGAACCATAATGTCTTAAAATCTCAGTGTGGGTTAATGTTAGGTTGGCACTTGTTAGAGCCGCTGCTATTAACAAAATGGGGACAATGATATGTGGCCTTTGGTGAGGCAAACTCTCAAGCAAGAGATGTCAGTTCCCTAATGGAATAGGTCTGTTCAACAAATATATTTAAGGACTGGTCAGCAAGCTAGCAGAAGCAGACTGTGTCTTGGAGAGGCACGGCAAAGGGAGGTCATAAGATCATCCCTCACTCCTTGGGTCCATGGTCACTACAGAGGGAGGATATTCAATTTTTGCAAGGCCAGTGTACAGCTTGTTGGTTTTATGTCCTGCTGTAATTCTAGCACCTTTAATGATTTCCACTAATTATAGAAGGAGGGTTGTTGTAATGTTGCTCTGAGAACTGAAGGAGGGAAATGAAAATTCAGATGGTTTAAGGGAATCTGGCTCCCCCCCCCCCCCCATAAAAGCAACATTGAAATGCTGTTTGTTGACCACAGGTTAATGATAATAGTTTAGTGTCTTAAATTTATATGTCATTCATACTAAAATCCCTTTAAAAAATGATGCACACTGGACTCACTACACCTACACAAATGGAGCCACCACTGCCAAGTGCCACCACAGCTGTTTAACAAAATTAGGACAGGAAATGAAGGAGAATTCACTCTACAAATTAAAACATAGGGAGATTCAAGGGAGCAAGTGTAACAGCATTTGGCTAAGTCACTGGGTTAACAGCTGTAGGGTTGAGAAAAATGACATGAAAATCTGCATGTTTTATAACATTGGGTTCTGGGAAATTTCAGAGTGTTTGGTGGTTTCTGTCCTGGGGAGGTGTAGGGACGTTTTGGAAGCAGGGTTGAGCAGTAGTGTAAGGTACAGCAAGTTCCCACCTATCTCCACTCTTGCTCCTGATGTGCTCCACATGCCCTACTAGTCCCCAAGCCACACACCAGTAGCTGGAAGTTAGTCATGTCATGCTGGCACATCAGATCAGATTGGGGTTACGGTTAAACAATACAGAGTTAGTAGCATGCCAGGGCAAGGACGTAGGGCCACTGGCTTTGCATGGCAGGTGGGGAGCAGGAAGTTCTGGGGCTCCTGGAGTGGGATAAAGCTTCTACCAGCATTAATGGTGGTATAGGGTGGGCTAAAGATGGACAAGCTACAATGATCACATTGAAATTGCTCAGAAGCTTACCACAGATATTGGCATAATCACTCCCATATTAGCAACATGACACCTATCCTTACAGGACAGGGTCTCATTTTGTGAGAGAGGGAAAGGAGGTGTAGGGCTCCTGTTTGCAGTGCGGAATTGGAGAGACTGAGCTGTGACACTGCTCCCCAGAACACTGAGAACGCACATTTGCTCTCACCATTATACTGTTGTATGTGTTAAGATCCTGACCACTAGTATTTTTTATCTAATGGATGGCAGCTCAAGTAGCACAGCTCTCCTTAGCAGTGAGCTGGATTATTGGTTCAGCCCTGATCTAGGGAATGACAGCAGGCACAAATTCATTAAACCAAAGAACCATGACTTTTTACTACTAGAGGAGAGGACAGGTAGATCACTTCCTGTTGCTGGTGTTGCAGTTATGTTCATAGCTTCCTTCACTCCAAGAGGCAGGAAGAACAGACATAGCCCCCAACTTCCTCACCAGTGGTTCTCCCGATATGAGAGGAAGCTCATCCTTTGGAAGCTGTCTGTGTGTGCCAAAACATCACTTGCTCCCCCAGCTTGCATAGTGACTGTCACAGTATTCATCAGAACCTTTGCGGTGGCTTCAGTTCTCTGCACAGTAACAGATTGACCACGTTTCTTCTGCCTTCATCAGTCCCAACTGTGCAGCAGGTTTCAGATTTCTTTCTTCTAAAATGAAAGGATAAGAAAAAGCCTCTTGTCTGTCCACAGTGCTCTTTTCTGAACCAAATACACTTCAAATTCACAATGGCCAAGAGGTAATATACTGAATGCCCTGCTGGGTGTTGTCCCAATTAAACTTCAGAGACAGTTGGAGGTTTCTTTCAAATTATTTTATTGAGCTGCTATAATCACAGGGCAAAGTAGCCAAGTCCGACCAAGTTTAAGAAAGATGACATTTGTGACCTATAACAAGTATGACTGCTAGCATCAGCTCAGAATGCCCAGATTCTATTAGAAAACAGCATTTTTGCAAGAATTGTTTGAAAGCAATGCAATAGTGAGACTTGACTATCACCGTAGCAATCAATCAACACATTGTCTCTTCTTGGTAAAATGCTTTCAGGGGAGAATCCAGGAAACCCCCCCGATTAAAAAACGGGGGCTAGTACTGCAGTTGTGTTTAGAGCAACATGTAGAGTGTAAAACTGACTGGTGATAGGTGTTGGCAAGTGAGACTGAACTGAATGTGTTTCCTACATACTGAATCATAAACTTCAGTGATATTCATGTTCCCATGAATAGCCAGAATAATATTGCTATGACATTTGTTTGAGAAAATTCTGAGGGGCCAGGGCTCCTGTCGGTTTGAAAATATTTACCGGAGCTCTGCTCTG
The DNA here is from genome assembly GCF_013100865.1 of Trachemys scripta elegans. Classification (NCBI taxonomy): domain Eukaryota; kingdom Metazoa; phylum Chordata; order Testudines; family Emydidae; genus Trachemys; species Trachemys scripta. The sequence continues at coordinate 70,238,051 of NC_048301.1, read as the reverse complement.
GTGGGCTCTGGGTGAATTTAGGCCTTGGGCAGGCACAAGAAAAACCAATGCAGCTACAACAGGAACCCACCCTGTTGCTCAGACAAACTTCCGGTTCCTCCTCCTGGCTTAAATAGTATATTTGGACCAATAGGTGGAGCCAGGTGATCCTCCAATCAGAGCTCCCATGGGTGGTGCGTTGGCTGGTGCTATAGCTCAAGTAACTTCTCAGCCCACCCAGTTTCAGTAGTCATTGGGTGGAGGCCAGGATGTGGCAGCTCTCTGGGGGCTCCCCAGCCTGCATTCGATATCTGGGACATCACACTTGGAGGTGGTCACACTCTCCCTGCTCCCTGCCATGTAAGAGGAGCAAAAAGAAGGCCCTACTGCCTGGGAAAGGTGAAGAACATCCCAAGTCAGGCTTCCCCCAGCCTTTGTTGGGAGCATAGGTGCTGACTCTGTGGGTGCTCCGGCCCCGGAGCACCCACAGAAAAAAATTGGTGGGTGCTGAGCACCCACCGGCAGCTCCCTGTGGCCCCGCCCTGCCTCCCTGCTCCAACTCACCTCCCCCTTGAGTGCGCCACAGCGTCCTGCTTCTCCTCCCTCCCAGCCCTTGCACCACAACACAGCTGATTCGTGGGGCAGGGAGGGAGAGGGGAGGAGGGGGAATGCCACACACTGGGGGAAGAGGTGGGGCTAGGGTGGGGATTTGGGGAAGGGATCCAATAGGGGCAGGAAGGGGTGGAGTTAGGGCGGGGACTTTGGCGATGGGGCCGGGGATAGGGTGGAGTTTGGATGGGGTCAGGAGTGGAGAAAGGGGCGGGGCGGGCACCCACCGGCGCCGGAGAAAGTTGGCACCACTGGTTGGGAGGAGAAAAGCCCTAGAGGCTATTTCAGACAACTTTTTGGGGATGGGGGAGAAGATAGCCTTGTCTCTTGATCTCTGTGGGGAGAGGAGAGAAGAATCCCCTGGTTCCTTCGCTGGGAAAGGAAAGGGAAAAGTATTCATCAGTCACCCCACTATTGATACATATCAGAGGAGGATGGACAGAAGTGCTGGAACAATTTTTATAGTGGGGGACAGAGTCATTGAACCAAACTGTAAACCCTGTATATGATGGAAACCACTTCAGGTCAGAGACAGTACCTTAGTTCCAGCATCTATGAAGATGGAGAGAAATACACAGCCCCTCTACACTTCACCCCCAACTACTAGGGAAAGTGTGAAGAAAGGAAGTTGCTGCTGTCTCTCTCTCCTCAAGTTCCTGTTCACATGGGGAAGGAGGGCCAGGATGAGGAACCATGCACTGTGGCAACATGTAGAAGCCAAATACCAGGTGGGTCCAAAATTCAGATATTGAATGTTAATGTTGAGTTCTAAAAGATGAGAATCCAGTGTGAGAATGAGTAAGAAACTAGCAATAGTTACTTTACCTGAGCTGGAAGTTTGAAAGCAAAGACATCGGGAGAAGAAAGGTAAGTACAGCCGAAGACACTTAAATACTATCAGACAATTATGTAAATCAGGGAAGTTAAAAATTCCCTTTAATTCTGTTTCTTTAAGTGTTATTTCCCTACTGGGGAGTTCCCTAGAGTTTGTGTTATAACTGGAAGGAGAGAGAAGGATGCCTGGAATGAATTGGATTAAGTATTTTATTTACTATTAAAGCCTTTGCAAACAGGAAATAGCCTTTGAGCATTTCTGGTTTTCCATGAGAGATAACGGAACCTGGACAAACACAGTATTAAACGCTTTAAGAATAATATTTTCCAGATGGCTCTTATTTTAGTTCAGTGCTATGTTGGTCCCTCAAACAGAGGATAAATTTGAAACTTTTTTTTTAACTGATAAAAAACAAAGTCCCCCAAAACACACACATTTATGTTTAAGAATTATACACAATTTTTGAAAATTATTTATGTATTTTAAATGAATGGCAAACATGCATCTGGACGGATGATGGAGTAGGCACCGAAGCAGTTCAGTTACTGTGTGGCATGCTACCGCACCATGAGTAGCTAAAAAGTCCAGTTCTCTCGCAACTGTCCTTGTCCTTATAATGCAGGCATAAGGCACAGGGCCAGAAGATAAAGCTGGTGCACTAACACTTGAGGCTTGCTGCACTTTCCTTTTCACTTTCCTCTTTCTTAACCACCTCTCTTCAGCCTCTTTGACTTCCTGGTGCAGCACAGCCCTCCAAGGTAGCCTGTTGCTAGCTGCATCTTCCCAGCTTGCAGAGTCCATGTTGAAAGTCCTCTAGTGCCTCTTGCAAATGTCCTTGAACATGAGCCTAGGCTGGACAAGAAGCCTTGGAGCATTCGCAAGTTCTCCAAATGGGAGATCCTTTGGAATGCATCAGTCATCTATCTGGTGCACATGACCAAGTCAATGGAGATGTCTGCGTTTGAGAATAGTGATTGGATTTAGTAATTTTGCTTTCTCATGGACTTTGGTATCAGGAACTTTGTTTTCCCACTTGATCATTGGAATTCAGTGGGTATGGAAGGTGTTTAGCCTTCTCTTACGCCTGCTGTAGGTGGTCCAACCTTGGCATCATACAACAGCATGTTCAAAACACCCATCTTGTAGACCTCTATTATCTTGGTGTTCAGTATCAGTTTCCTGTTATTCCACACATGCTTGGCCAGTTGGCTGTAGGTGGCTGGCTGCCTTTCTGATCAGAGAATTAAGCTCATCATCTATAGAGACATTAACTGATACAGTTGATCTAGATAGCAGAACTCTTGTGCAAAACTCTAGCATGGTGCTAGCTATTAAAATTTCTGGTGCAATCCACACACCTTGCCCATTATCATTGTCTTCTTTAAACTGATGGTTAGTTGAAATTCATCTAAAGCTAGCACAAATCTATTGCAAAGCTGCTGGAGCTCCTCTTCGATAAGCACTGTGTCATTGGCAAAAAGTTCTCTTATCAGTAGATATTTGACTTTGCTTTTTGCTCTTAGACATGCAATGTTGAAAAGTTTTCCATCTGATCTTGTATGAAGATGTACATCTTTGGTACTAGTTGGGAAAGCACGATGAAGCAATAGAGGGAGGAATATACCAAAGAATGTTGGTGCCAAATCACATCCCTGTTAGACACCACTGTCAATTTCAAAGCTGTCAGAGTGATCATCACCATGTTGTACTGTAGCCTTCATGCCATCATGGAAGAATTAAATCAGAGTGAGGGGAACTGGGGGTTAACCAATTCTCTCTACCAGTTGGAAAAGGCCCTTTCTGCTGACCAGATCAAAAGTCTTTGTAGGATCTATGAAGGCTGTATAGATTTTTTTCCCTTTTTCTTAACACTTTTCTTGCGTTTGCCTTAGTACAAAAACCATGTCAATGGTTGATCTACTGGCACAGAAGCTACACTGATTCTATGGATACACATGTTCAGTGAGAACTTGCTGTATTTGAAAATGACCCCGGTGTATTTTCCTGCATACAAGCACATGGTCTTTGTCAAAGTCTGAACCGTGAAAACTGCAAGTATGGGGAACATCCTCTAGATGTTTTCTGTGCATGATAGTTAAATCCAGATGGTCCCAGTGTTCAGATAAGAGACCTTCCAGTGATGACGGCCTTGGAAGTTGGTGTTAGTAATGCACAATCCTTGGTGGGTTCAGAGCTCCAATAGTTTTTGCCCACTGTCATTCATTTTTCCCACTCCCATTTTTCATCACATGTGGCCAATGCATAGTTGCCACATGTGATGATTGAACCCTAACCCTATGGCAGGGAGCCTTACTCATTTGAACACTAACCCTAGAGTGGAGAGTCCTACCTATGGGAGCCATACCCATAGGTATCCTTCCCTAACTCCAAGGGGCCTACCCATAGGAAACTAATCCTAACTCCAAGTGCCCTACCCACAGAAACCCTAAGCCTAGGGCAGGGAGCCCTACCAATAGGAACCCTAAGCCTAACTCCAAGTGTCCTACACATAGGACCCCTAACCCTAGAGCAGGGAGCCCTATGCATAGAAATGCTAATCCTATAGGGTGGAGCCCTGCCAGTAGGAACGCTAACCTTAACTCCATGTGGCCTACCCATAGGAAACCTAAGGTGGGGGGCCCTACCCATAGACTCCCTAACTCTAAATCCATGTGCCTTACCCATCAGAACCCTAATACTAGGATGGGCTCCCCTACCCATAGGAATCCTAGCTTGGGGAGCCCTACCTGTAGGAGCCTCCACCCTACTGTGGGGAGCCCTACCCATTGGAACTCTAACCCTAGGGCAGGGAGCCATAGCCATAGGAACCATACCCCTAACTCCAAGTATCCTACCGATAGGAACCCTAAAATCCTACCCATAAGAACCCTAACCCTAGGGTGTGGAGCCCCACCCATAGGAACCCAAACCATAGAGCGGCAGCCTTACCCGTAGGAACCCTAATCCTCACACCACGTGCCCTACCCATAGGAACCCTAACTCTAACTAGATGTGCCTATCCATAGGAATCCTAACCTGAAGGCAGGGAGCCCTCCATAAAGGAACCCAAACCTTAGGGCAGGGAGACCTATCCACAGGAACCCTAACCCTAGGACAGGCAGCCCTACCTATAGGGACCCTCACCCTAACTCCAAGTGGCCTACCCATAGGAACCCTAACCCTAGGGCGATGAGCCCTACCCATATGAACCCTAACCCTAACTCTAAGTTCTCTACCCACTGGAACCCTAACCCTAAGATGGAGAGCCCTATGCGCAGGAAACCTAACCTTTGGGTGGGGAGCCCTACTCCTAGGAACTGTAACACTAGGGTGGGCAGCCTTACCCATAGGAACCCTGACTCTAGAGCGGACAGCCCTACCTATGGGAACCCTGACCCCAAGGCAGGCTTGCCTACCCATGAGAACCCTGAAACTCCAAGTGGCCTACCCATTGGATCCCTGACTCAAACTCCAAGTCGGCTACCCATGGGAATGTTACCACTAGGGCGGGGAGCCTACCCATAGGAACTATAACTCTAGCTCCAAGAACCAACCTATGGGAATGAAGTCCTAGGACATGGACCCCTAACCATAGGAACCCTAACTTTAGGGCTCATAGCTGTACCCATAGGAATCCTAACCCTAGCTTCAAGTGCCATACTCATAGGAACCTGAAGCCTAGGGTGGGAATTCTAATATGTAGAAACCTAATCCTAGGGTGGAGAAGTCTTAACATAGGAATCCTAACCCTAGTTCTAAGTATGTTGCCCATAGGAGCCCTAGCCCTAGGGCTTGAAGTCCTACCCATAGAAACCATAACCTTATATCTGGAAGCCCTACCTACAAGAACCCTATCTTTAGGGCAGGGAACCTTATCGGATACCTAACCCTAGCACCAAGTACTCTAATCATAGGAACCCTAACCTTAGGGCGGGGAGCCCTACCCATAGGAACCCCAACACCAGCTCCAAGTACCATAATCATAGGAACCCTAATCCTAGGGCAGGGAGCTCTACCCATAGGAACCCTAATCCTAGCTCCAAGTACCCTATATAGGAAGCCTAACTCTTGAGCGTGGGGCCCTATCCATAGGAATCAGGAGCTCTTGTTGCCTGATTCTGTCCTGGCAACAGAGACCTAATTAATTCTGCAAAGGAGAGACTGGTGACTGATGTTGCAGTTCTTTAATGTACCATGGGAAAAAAGGGTACTGCAGGGAGACTTGATCGAGGGAGATAGATGCTTAGTGTCCTAAGGCGCAGAACTTGTCCATGATTGGGCCCATGGATTTGAGCCCAGTGGAGACTGTGGGCCTGGCTTCCCCTACCAACTCCAAAAGATAGGACAATAATATGAGTCTTTACCTCAGTGCACACTCCAGCTGGAGTTCAAGGACCCAGACCTGGAGTCCCTGAAGAAAGGTGAAAGCCCTGAAGCCTTTGTGGGCACTGAAAGACTTCTCTGTGATCAGGTTTTCTTTTGGTATACCCCAAAATGGGTGGATTGAAATGGGTGATCCAGCTGGGGGTGGGGGTAGCTGAGCCACAAAAGAAGGAACAGATCTAACAAGACAGGACTATAACTGAAAAGGGGAGACATCAGGAAGGGTGACAACCTACTGCATCCCTGCCTCACCATTAGGCAGTACTGGTGGTGAATGTTCCCCTTTACAGGGTGGTAATGAATTTTTGACTGCAGAACTCACCCCATGTTCATGACAGCCTTGTTTGCTTCTTCCATGCCCCAAAAAGGTGTAATCAATATATCTCACATACAGAGTCTGTGTCAGCTAGTCTGGTTTCTAAGAGAGTAGCTATGTCTACGTCAAGCTTCTGCAGCTCTTTGGTCAAAGATGGTAGATTTCCTAGGACCAAAATATCCCTATTGGTGGTACTGACTAGGCCCAAATGCTTGGAAACCAAGACATTTGGAAGCAGCACAGTTTCAGGAAATGCCGGCCAGCAGAGCTGAGTTGCAGTGCCAACCTCCTGACATTTTCTTCACAATGATTCGGTTCAGGGTTTTCTCCCCTAGCCTTTGTTCAGCCAAGAACTAGTGAGAAACAATTAACAATTCTAAAATATTAAGAAGAGAGAGCACTTCAAATGCCATAAATACAGTAAATAAGTTAGGAAAGATGAAATTTACCTATGGTGTAGAAAGCCAGCACAAAGCCCTCTATCCCATGTGGGTTGGATTTTGAGTAAATCAGTCATAGAGAGTGAAAATCTGCGCTGGTATGTATGGAAGCTTTGGGGCAGGTTGGAGAGGGGTCAACATATCTGCAACTCTTTGGATCCAGAGGACCCAAATCTTTGTTCCAGGCAGTGTTTTCCAAAGCATCAGGTAGGATCCAAGGGGCAAATGGGAGAAAGGGAAGGTCTAGCCAGGGGACAGTGTGAAGAGACAATTATTCTCCAGAGCCTCAGCTTTCATCTAAAAAAAAAAAAAAAAAAAAAAATCTTCAGTTCTCTCATAAAAGTGCAAAGTACTGTGAAAAGCGAGAAAAAACACACACCCATTCAGATCTGGTAGCATTTTATACTCTCTTTACACACGTCACAAGGTGCAAGGCAATGGAGAGTCAGGCCCATTGTTTCCCAAACCCTCGATTGCACTGGTGCGGCATCTGACAAACTTGTGGGGGGCAGGTTGCACAAGAATGATTTATGTCATTCTTACAGCTCCCTGACTCTAGGGCTGACTGGAGGAGGACTTAGCCCCCACTCCATCTTACAGCAGCCTTGGTGCTTTTCCAAGTTTCACATATTGGCAACAGCTACCCAAGAGCCATTGAAGCTGCTAGGGATCATTAGAAGATAGTCATGTCCCTTTTCTCTCAACACTCCCCCTTCCCACATACCAGAGCTCAGATTAGGGTGATGGTGGGTAGATCTGACTTTCTGTTTAGCACCACTGGAGCATTACAAAACAACCAGTGAAGCTCTAGTCCACAGGGCCTAATTCACCACCTCCTAATATTGATTTAGCATAAGAACATAAGAATGGCCATACTGAGTCAGACCAAGGGTCCATCCAGCCCAGCATCCTGTCTACCAACAATGGCCAATGCCAGGTGCCCCAGAGGGAGTGAACCTAACAGGTAATGATCAACTGACCTCTCTCCTGCCATCCATCTCCACCCTCTGACAAACAGAGGCTAGGGACACCATTCCTTACCCATCCTGGCTAGTAGCCATTAATGGACTTAAAGTCCATGAATTTATCTAGTTCTCTTTTAAACTCTGTTATAGTCCTAGCCTTCACAACCTCTTCAGGCAAGGAGTTCCACAGGTTGACTGTGCGCTGTGTGAAGAAGAACTTCCTTCTATTTGTTTTAAACCTACTGCCCATTAATTTCATTTGGTGGCCCCTAGTTCTTATATTATGGGAACAAGTAAATAACTTTTCCTTATTCACTTTCTCCACATCACTCATGATTTTATATACCTCTATCATATCCTCCCTTAGTCTCCTCTTTTCCAAGCTGAGAAGTCCTAACCTCTTTAATCTCTCCTCATATGGGACCTGTTCCAAACCCCTAATCATTTTAGTTGCTCTTCTCTGAACCTTTTCTAATACCAGTATATCTTTTTTGAGATGAGACCACATCTGTACGCAGTGTTCAAGATGTGGGCGTACCATGGATTTATATAAGGGTAATAAGATATTCTCCGTCTTATCTTCTATCCCTTTTTTTTTTTTTACTTTGGTAACTCCACTCAAGTGGTATAATACTTGTGAGGTCTGAAATATCATCTCTGTGTGACTCCATATCTGCCACTGGGCAATACCTAGTTTTGTTCTGCTGTCCTTGGTCAGTTTATGTTTTACTCTTAAAACAGTCATCAGTCGCTGAGCACTTTGATTTTCTTTTAGTTTATCTCCTCTACCTTTTTCATAGTAAACTGTCTCACATCATTCTAGAGCAGCAGGGCTCTGCTTTAGGGGCAAGTGAGGTCCTCAACTCAAGGGAGAATGTAGAGTTTGGGTCTGGAAAGTACAAAGGTTTTCATGTCACCTTTAAAAAATATTGATCAGAAAGCAGAACAGTATAATCTAAAAACAGGCTGCAGAAGGAAATGTGTATCTCACATGAGATCATTTAAAACAAAAGCAATATGCATTTAAATTGCAGGGAAATCTCCTCCAGGCTGCATGGAAAGATAAATCTACAAATACCAGCAGATCAATATCCCCCCTCCAAAAAGCAATACAATGAAAAATGCAGTGAGTGCCTTGATGAGAGAGAGAAAAGAGCCAGCCTGCACAATTCAAAATCAAGGGGCCAGATTAAGACTTTAGGTGCAGAGGGTGAAAACTGCTCACCATGCTCCTGCAGTGGCAGGTGTGCTGGTACCTTGGAAAACTGGACTTTAATGAAGAAAAGATAACCTGCCTTTTGCAGCCTTTTTGGGACCTGCCAACCTCTATATCTGCTTCTCATGCTTAGTCACATTAACTTCTCTCTGCTTCCTCATTGCTACAATCCTCCAATTCAAGACCAGGAGACAGCACCAGCTGTGGGTGTACCCATCTTGCTAGCACTCTGCAATTAACTAATAGGCAGGGGCGGCTCCAGGCACCAGCACAGCAAGTGTGTGCCTGGGGTGGCAAGCCTTGGGGGGTGGAGTGCTGGTTGCCATGAGGGCGGCAGTCAGGCAGCCTTCTGCAGCATGCCTGTGGGAGGTCTGCCAGTCCCACGGCTTCAGCAGCAATTCGGCAGCAGGTACGCCAAAGGTGCGGGACTGGCAGATTACCCGCAGACACACTGCTGAATCTGCGTGACCAGTGGACCGCCCGCAGCATGCCGCCGAAGGCCGCCTGACTGCCATGCTTGGGGCGACAAAAAACATAGAGCCACCCTGCTAATAGGAAGACTACCAGAGGAGTGCTAGCTCACTCCAGCTGCATTAGGGTTACCATATTTTGTGCCTCCAAATGGAGGACACTCCACGGCCCCCGGCCCCGCCCCCGGCCCCGCCCATACCCCCCGCCCAACCCCGCCCCCTCCCCAAAGTCTCCGCCTCCTCCCCTGCTTCCCACGAATATTTGATTCGCGGGAAGCCTGAAGCAGGTAAGGGGGGTGTGGGGGGAGAAGGCGCGGCCCAGGCTGGCCCCCCGGCGTTTCCAGCCTGGGTCAGCTCGGGCCCTGGGGTGCCGGCCCCGGCCGACCACCCCTGGCCCGCCCAGCACTGCC
>NC_048301.1:70198636-70228086 GCF_013100865.1 Trachemys scripta elegans | reverse complement strand
GATCCGGCTCCCCGCCGACCCGGCTCCCCGCGGGCCCGGCCGACCCGGCTCCCCGCGGGCCCGGCCGACCCGGGTCCCCGCGGGCCGGGGTCCCCGCGGGCCTGGCCGACCCGGCTCCCCGCGGGCCCGGCTGACCCGGCTCCCCGCTGACCCGGCTCCCCGCCGGCCCGGCTGACCTCCCGATTTTCCCGGACATGCCCGGCTTTTGGGGATTTCCCCCCGGACGGGGATTTGAGCCCCCAAAAGCCGGACATGTCCGGGAAAATCCGGACGTATGGTAACCCTAAGCTGCATGGAATATGAGGTGTTTCTGAGGTCTGTTGTTTCTTCAGGGAGCCTGAGTAGCTACTGAACGTGGGTGATTATATATATGTTTTTAATCACAGCTTCTTTCCAAAGCCAGCTCTGTTTATCCTTTAATCCTTTGAATGCCTCGAGGTACTATGCTCCCCGGCAAGGTGCAAAGGGTGATGGGCAAGCCCTATGGTGTACTGGAGCAGAGAGTGCACCCTCCTTGAATCCTTTCCTCTCCTGGCGATTAAGAATCACCAATGTACTTTAGTTGCTTTGTGCAGCTGCAGTGATGCAAAACAGCCATAATCCTGTTATAAATGGCTAGTTTATAGCTGTTTTCATTGCAGGAGAGGCACAAAGCAGCTGAAGTGTCGTTGCTATCGATGTTAACTTTTAAATTTGTAAATTCCATAATGGGAGGAAGAGGCTAATGGAATTTTTCTGGCTAAATCACTGGTGAACTTTCATCTCTCACATTGTATTGAATTGTCCTGACTCTAATCCACATGCTCACCTGCAGAGGCAACTATTTACAAAGCAACTTAATCTAGATCTTGAAAGGGGAATTTATATTTTGCACAAGGGAGAAAAAAGTAAGAAATAAGAGTTGCAATTTTGGACCCATTGAAGTCAATGGGGGTTTTCACACTAACATCAGTGGGGCCAGAATTAAACCCCCAGATCTGTGGGTTGTGTTTTTAATGACAAAATTTCAACTCAGACTTATCATTGCTGCTCTTTTCTTTATTGCAAAATAAGAATGAGAGGTGCTGGTTGTAGCTTTATACTACACTGTTTATACTATATTCTTCTCTAAGGGCCTGATCTAGCTCTGTTGAAATTAGTGGGAGCCTTTCTGGAGGCATTAATGGTTGTTGGATCAGACTCTCAGTATGTTATGCATGTCTCTGCTGCTCTAGGTTACCATCAAATGAAACGCTACCAGTGCAATTTTTATTCAGGTTTCCAGAGTCTAATGATCAATGATTATCGGTAGTGTGATGTCCTGGTATTTTTCAACGTCACATGTAAAAACGCTATAAATTTTACTACTACTTGATTGTTTATAGTTACATTTTCCCCCTTTTTTGTTGTTGGTTTAATATCAAAGTTTTTTTTAAAAAACAACAACTTATAATGCATAATTTTGTTTAAATGCTAAATAAAGAAAGAAAAACACTGCCATAAGTTATTCCCACAAGTCTTTGGTCCTGTTCTAGGCAATACATCTAACTTTGCGACCTTCCTGCCAATTAACAGTTTCTTTGCTGTGCCCCACACTGCCTATTTCATGCACTATTTCCTCCTTAGTCTTGTTATATCTGTTTGTGCTGACTTAGGCTGTGTCTACACTACCGCAGTAAGTCGACCTACGCTATGCAACTCCAGCTATGTGAATAATGTAGCTGGAGTTGACGTACCTTAGGTCAACTTACTGCGGGGTCTACACCGAGGGGGGTCGACGGGAGAAACTCTCCCATTGACTTGCCTTACTCTTCTCGTCGGAGGTGGAGTACAGGGGTCAACTGGAGAGCGACCTGCTGTTGATTTGGGTCTTCACTAGATGGAGCATCGAACCCAGCTGTAGTGTAGATGTAGCCTACGGCAGCGCAAACAGATATAACAAGACTAAGGAGGAAATAGGTTGAGTTACCACGGGGTCAACTCCAGCTACTTTATTCACATAGCTGGAGTTGCGTAGCGTAGGTCAACTTACCTCGGTAGTGTACTACCTCGGTAGTATCCTAAGGTTCACTCCAGTTGGTGCACTGGTAAAAGGAATGATTCTCGCTCAAGATGGCTGGAAAAGGTTATATGGATTTGTTTAAAGCAACAGGGAGGGTCACTAGAAAGCTCAATCATGTCCCAGTAAATTTATTGTGAGGCATGGAACCACTTGGTTACATTTTTGGGGGACCACTGTTAGCACAAACGATCTGTCATTTTCCAGATAGAATCACTACCCATTACACTACCTCAAAACCACACACATTTATAAACCATAAAATTATATAGCAGCTCATTTCCTATTGATAAACACAAAATCACATGTAACCATAAATCATCTACCATTATCCTTTGAAGAGTAACAATGTTTTTCACTTCTTCCATGAAAATTAGCCTCTCAGAATGTCCCTCCTGGATACATGTTATCCCCATTTTACAAATGAGGATACTGAGTCACAGAAAAGCCAAATGATTAACCACAGGTTATGCAACAAGTCTTTGGCAGAGTCGGAACCAGAACTCAGCTCTCTTGACTGCCTGTCATTTCTAGGTATCTTTTAAATAATCGGTTGGTACAAACAGACATTTTCACACAATCTCTCCCAGATTTTCAGTCAGCATGCCAAGAATCTTCCTTTTTTCCACCCAAAACTTTACACTGAATACTACAGTGAATTTTAGGAGCAATCATTTTACTTTGTTTTGTTTTTGTAGACAAACACCTCTGGCACTTTCCAAGTAGACCTAGGCCAAGATTTCCAGTTCCCCCCATGGGTCCCTAAAGATAGGCTTCTAAATCTGCCTCAGCAGCAGCTACTGAGTGCTTTGCACTTTAGAAAATCAGGCTACTTCTATAACTGCCTACATAGGTATTTAAGAACCGACAGTTTCTTATTTTTAAAAATCCTGGACCTTATGATTTCAGTCCCTGCAACTTGAGCACTCGTGGAATTACTCATAAAGGCTGAAGACGGCATCTTTTAGTGTGTGTATCTGTGTGTGGATAAAGTGAGTTCCCCACCCCAACCCCCCGAACTCTGGATGATGTTATCTATCATTTATTAAGTAATGAGTTAATGAGCTCCTGAGTTTCAGTACATTCCCTTATGATCAAAATGAGCTCATTTAACAAATGTTGCAGAAGAGCTGACCATCAAGAATGATACTCAGTTAAAAAACAGTCTTCCATGGTCTTCCTTGTGTGTTTAATTTCTGTACCCATTATATGCCTACATTGTTATCACTGTTTTATTATCAAGGTACCTTATCATCAGAGAATTATTCAAGTTACAGATGGAAAAGCTGTACCCAGTAGTAAGTCACATCAATTCCATTCCTGGAGTTCAGTGCAGGATTTTTCTCTCTAATGTATTCTCCAGGGCTTGGCCAATCTAATATTAAAGAATCAAATGATGGGGATTTTAGTGCTTCCCTCAGGAGATTATTCTACAGCTGAATAGATATCACTTTTAGGATGTTTTGCCTGATGTTCATCTTAAATTCTCCTTTCTTAATTTCATCTATATTAATATACTTATTACAAATCCTGACAAAAGTGGAGAACCTGTAGTATTTATATATACATCTGACAGTTGCTGAAGGTCTGAATCAAACTGACTAAAGCTCCCTAAGTTCCTTTTCTAGATCTGGGTGAATTGTTCACAGCAAGCAATTTATTTGACAAATATAGATGTATTTCCTTGTTTGTTATCTGAACTATTTGACAATCTGCCTATTGACTAATCACAAACTATTTACAGTCACTACTGCTTTAAGCATTCCCTATGTGCAACTTCTTCTTTTCTTTGTGTGATTAGAGTCTTAAGTTGTTTATTCTTTATTTTATTCATACTGTTGTATGTCCAAAATCTGCTGCGCATGGTGCAGATGCATGGAAAGAGACAGTACCAGCCCTGAAGTGCTTACACGCTAAGGTAGGGTAGTCAATAGGTGGACCACTTTTGAATGGACCCTGGTATTCTATGATTTTTTGCCCCAAATCCTTAAATGGCCTCCTCAAGGATTGAACTCACAACCCTGGGTTTAGCAGGCCAATGCTCAAACCACTGAGCTATCCCTCCCACTTAAATCTTTTAATTTACTTATTATCATTATTTTATTTCCGCTGGAGTCTGGACCTTGACCAAGAAATTTGGATTTTGACAAAAAATAATTGATTACCCCTGTTCTATGGTATTGCCTTTGTTGTAAGAGTTAACTCAAGTTATGCCACTCAAGCTAGCAGACGGTCCAGCGACCTTGAGCTTAAAGTGCCTCTTACCTCGACCTAGAGATTTGTGTGTGTGGATGGGAGTTGGGTTAGGGGAAAACTTTGAGATCTACCTTAAGTTAACACTATAGTGAAGACAAGCCCTAAATCAATACATCCCATGAAACTGTTTTTGTTCCCTGATTGGATGACTCCAACTCACAACAGTTTTTCAAGATAGCAGATACATAGCACAAGTACATGTGATGTCTCTTTTCCCCCCAAACATACCAGTGAACAAAAATTCACTTGTATAAATACTTCCAGAATCAAATGAAAAGGAGGCACAAATACCATTACAGTGCTCTCACATCCTTGATTCAAATGAATATTGCAAAATTCACTTGGGGCTTGCTCTGTCCAAGTATATAACCAAGGTGCGAATGTGAAATCTCCTATGGGAAAAGTGGAAAGGGAATAAAAGGAATTAAGAATACTTAATCAGCTGGTAAGAGAATGCAGTAACAGTTACAAAATGGCCACCATACGGATGCAGCTGCTAGTGTCTGCCAAATGTAAAGAGTTAGATTCAGAGAAACTTGCTGGGAACAAAGTTCCTATAAAAACACAACTCTGCTCTAGAGTGAGTTAAAGGGGACCAGGAAGTTGTCAAGGAAAGTGATCCTGGGGATGGTTTGCTTCTGTATTGTTCACATTGCCACACTAGGTCTTGTACAGAATATGTGGTGGATTACTTGGGCAGTAGGAGGGGATCTCTCTGCTTTCATTGTTCTCAACCTGAGCAATGTAAACAGGTGTGTCCGAATGATGAATACCCTGACTTTTCCATATTGATGAGGGGGGGAGGGGGTTTACCAGCTAGATCATGGCAAGAGGGGAAGAAGGAAAAGGTTGAAAACCACCATTCTAAAGACTTGATTAGGAAAACAGAAGGGGTGTCTCTGTGTTAATGGCAATGGAAAGAAAACTAAAAAAACCCTGAAAACACAAACCACATCTGGTCATTTTAAAAAGAAGTTGTCATGGGAAATAACCAAGTAAGGAGGAAAAAGTCTTTCTCCTATGGAGAACTCATTTCTCTACTAACCCATGTCTTTGTAAGTTAAGTCTGTATATATTTTTAAGCATCTCATGCCCTGTTGTGCGTGAATTGCTTCACAAGCGACCTGGCATAATACATTGTTAAACCTAAAAGTGCCTGTTATACCACACTAGAAATGCCAAGTGTCAGAATAAGTGTCTGGCAACTAATGAAAATAGAGAAAATAGAGAGAGCGATGTCTGGGTTCCAACAGAAATGGGTGCTGGAGAGAGATATGCCAAAGAGCAGCATAACCAAAGTGTTTGAGTGCCCACAGTAATGAGATAAAAATGCTGAGAGGCAGCAAGATAAACTGGTCAGCCACAAAGTCTACATCCAATTCCATAACAAAAGAGCCTAAATGGAGCTTTTCCGTGAATTAGTTCCTTAATTAGTAAACCAGGAAGCACTGAGAAGCAGTTTTCTTAAAGTGTTCCTCTCCCTCCATATAATTTCTGTATTTCCTTGTGTGTACAGAGCCATCGCTGAATGAAACAAAACTGCACTTAGCTTTTATGTCACCTTGTTTTTAATTTACTGCTATTAGCTGAACCTGTGTTTCCCCAAGTGCTGAACCAAATACACCTTTTATTTTTCTTTCTGCATTTAGTGATCAAACAAACCTGTGTTGGCAGTTGCATATGTCAGTGCCAGAAGCACAGTGTCACCAATTTGTTCCATGCAGTCACTGTCTGTTCAGTTGGTCTCTGGAAATGGTCCCACTAAGTTTACAGTGAATTAACGAGCGGACGCAGTCCAGGGACAAGAATGGAAGCCGAGTATCATTAAAGCTGCTTATTAACTGTTGTGAGGTAAAAAGCATGAACAGAAGCATCAGTCTTCATGGCAACTGACATCAGTGTGAGATCGAGTTGAGTTCTCTGGACACAGATGGGCAAAGTATGGATTTAAAAATAGTATTGAGAATCTGTATCTTCAGTCTGATGACAACCAGCCTGTTTCCCTACATCCTTAACCTTTTACTTTACCTTACATTTTATTCATATTTAAGCCAGAGTTGGCCCCTCATAGACCTTTTAGTTTACTGGTTATTGTTTTTCACTGGTGCCTGCAACAGGATGGAATCAGACGCGCTCTGGTGTGTGTCTCACCACTGCATCCTGTTAACCAGGATCAGATAAATCTATAGATTTGTCTTCCCTAACCCAGGCTCGGTAAAATAGACTAGCTTCTGAATGTGCTCCCAGCTGGACAGAAGCAGATGCGTGATTCATGTGTGTATGATTATATTGCCCTCTAGTGGAAGGAGGGCTCTAGTTCGGCTACAATCTTAATACTAGTGTCAGGCCATGGAGATTCTCAATTTGCTCAAGTGCTGGAAGCCAGTGTTTTTGGAACAGAAAGTCCTGTATAATGTCCCATATGTGGAGTTTAGCTGTTGTCTATTGTGTCTGTTTGCATTCACAGATTTCTTTTAGCCTCTAGCTGGCAGATACTGGTTCTCTAACTGGCAGCAGCTGTATGGCACATTTCTAATGTATTGTAATCAATCCCACTGCAGGATGTCATTGTCAGTAGTGTGACACAATAGTAATTTTTAGATATCTGGTAGCTTGCTCACAAGCTTGGAGACAAGTATTGTAGGCACGCCAGGCATTAGAATCTGCAGACTCAAGCCTTGATGAATCCCCAATAAATACTCATTTCTAGTAAGTAAAGGAGGATTCTTTGCTCTGGCTAGTAGAAAGTAAGTTTGCAAACAATATAGGTACAAAACTCAAGCAGTTACAAGAAAAGATGGATTGCTGCCCCTGCGATCCATCCAATGGAACAGTACAAGGGTAACTGTATCCTCCCCAGTCCTAGTACCTGGGGGTGACTTCTACTCCACCCATCTCTTGGAAGGTTGGTCTATAAGTTACACTGGCTAGAATCCAGTTCTGTTGTCTGTGGTGTTGTCAGGAGCCTCTCTCTTCTGTCATGAAGACATGCAAGTGCCTCAGGCCTCCTTCTTACAGACAGTTCCCCTTGCATATTGTTGCTTTGGTTGTTGCAGCTACTTTTGAGCTTCTTCTAGCCAGTTTGTTTCACTGCTCAGCTCTCAGATTGCCTGCTACCTGGCCTTCCCTCTGCAGCCAGTTCCCAGGCTGGTGCCTGCAGGCAGCTCACTGCTCACCTTCATACACAGCCCTTTTTCTGTCTGTACCTGATTCCCCCTCACCTTTGGATGTCACTTTTTTCTGTTCATTGGGATTATGGAGCAATCCACAGGTTAAATGCCGAATCAGATCCCTGCCCCTCACTGAAGGACCTCTGAGGGAATACACAGTAATAAGCCAGCAGGCACATTATAGTAACTATATTTTTACTTTATATGTTTGGATTCTGAGTTACTTAACATTTTGGACCTTATTTTCAAAGGAACAGCCTCCCTTTTTCTGGGCACAACTTTGCCTGCAAAAACTCATCTGCATGTTTACATTTTCAGTTGAATTCTGGGCACTAATCAGAGTAGCTGCATAGCATCCTACCTGATTTCAGGTAGAAATGATGTAGTAGAGGTGCTTGAGCTGTGATTTACACCCTCAGTGGAACTGCAGCCTCAGAAGTGCATGAACAAAGTGTGTACATAAGAAAGGAGTCTGGGCTTTAGCCCTCCAAAAGTAGTTCTTTAGAAGCCTATTGTGGAAGAGAAGAGGGGAGAGAAAGATCAATAAACATGTGCTGAAGGGGGAAAAAAGCTACATCAAAAGCTTGCAGAATCCCCAAAACTACAATGCGCTGCCAAGACAACTCTCTGAGCATCAGCTGTGCTCTCCAGCAAAATACAGGCCACCAGGGAGGCCAGATTATCCTCCAACCACATAATGCTAGAGCCAGGAAGCAGATGAAAAATGCTGAATGTTTGCGTGAAAAAGGTAGAAACTCAGATGAATCAGTAGTAGGCAGGAATGATAAAGTACAGAACTTTCTATATGATAATACATCACACACAAAACTATGTTAAAAGTCTTAAGGTTGCAGATTCATGCACTCCACATTTAGGAAATGCCAGAGTTAAGGTTGTCTGTGCAACCTTTATTTGACCCCTTTATACATATCTATTATGATACAGTCTTTAACTACATGATCACATTTTTTCCACAGGACCCCTGCCTCAGTCAGTCCACAGAATGGAGGGTGCTCACTTAATAAGTAGTGTAGTAGGGCTGGCCACCTCCTGTGTGCCCCCTCATGACTTACAGTCACGCAACAGGCAGTTGCCTCACTTACCCCTCTTGGGCTGTTCAGTATAATAAAAAACAACACCCCCACGCTTTTGTCCATTCCCATCCCTTCTCAGGTTGAGCTTTCATTAGATGAACAAACATTCAAAATAAAGATCACAAGTCCATACAGAACAAAGATTTCTCTTCCTCCTCCCAGACCTGGGTCCTTTCCTGCTTTGGCAGGAAATTCTCAAACCCTACCTGGCTGGAGTCTTAGTCCTGACTTCCTACTAGAGCCTGCTCACTCCTAGCAGTCTCTGAACATTCCCCCTTCACTAAAGCTTCCTGCTGCTCTTTATAGGCAAACAACCTGATCTCGCCCAGATGTGTCTTATTCTGTAATAGGGGTTGGCTAGCGCTAACCCTCCCTATTACAAGTAGTTATTCAATCGTTTGTTTTCTCCCCATTGTACATTTGGTGGCTCTATTCCTTTTTCATTGCACACCATGCAAACCCAGCTCGGAAGGCAAAATATTAATTTTCTCAAGGGCTTTTTTTCTGTGGCGCTCATCACTATAGTATGAGAAATTAATGATTGTGAAGCAATCTTCACATAATCCATGTGCAACGAGGGAGTAGTATTATCACCATTTTACAGATGGACAGTTGAGTTCACTATGAGGACAAGAAACACCTTTCCTAGTAGGGCAAAAGACTATTCCTCAAAGGCAAAATAGAATCAGCTGGGTCTCAGAGGCTCTGAGGGAGAGTACAATGTGCTCAGTGGAATGGAAGACTCTACGGGTGGCCCAGCATAGCAGTATAACTGTGGTAGATGAAGTGGGAGATGGCTGGACAGAGGCGATTGGTAACTGTTGATAGTGAGGAGGCACAATTTAAAGTTTCTGAGTGGGCCTGTGACCGCCCCACAGAAGCTTTCAAACTGTGGGGAATGCCCCCCTAGTGGGGGTGTGGAGGAACGTTCTGGGGGGTGTGTATGTATGTATGTATGTATGAGAGTGGTGACGTCAGGCAGCTTGGGCCAGTGACACCAGGTGGCTTGGGCCAGCCCCATGTGGTGGGGATCAGTTGGGTCAGCCCGGCGGCACTCAGGGAGGGAGAGCCACCTCCAGCCCCTGACTCACCTCAGCAGGCCATTCGGCCTGTCTTGGTTGGGGGGACACAACCAAAAAATCTGGGGACACACGTGACCCCGTTTGCCCCCTCCACATCGCCTCTGCTGGAATACCAGTGGCAGAAGGCACAGACTGAGTATGACTGATTATGACAAAGAATTTGTGCCATGGCTTTGCAGGAAGTGAAGAAAAGTTTTTGTTTTTTGCCTCTGCCATAGCATCCCTTAAGTTTCCTTGACAATAGAACTGTTCTGACTGGTGAACAAACGGGTAAATCCAGACTGTCTGCACTCAGTAGCAGAGACAAGTGTTTTTCTCTCTGATGACTTTTCAAGCATAACCAGGTCTACTGGTTCCAAATACCAATTTTTACACTGTCTCTAATCTTCTTTAGGACAAAGAGATTGAGTAGGTTGTGGTGAATCAGTAACGCATGGAGTATCATATTTCCTTGATCTGTTTCTGGCTTTATGCATAGATACCGTATGGAGACCGCACTGGGCTTGTTTCTGAGCAATTTCTAGCAATAGGTGAAGAGCATTGGATCTGATTCTCTGCTGCCTTTCAGATTGGACAGCCATTTACACCTATGTAAAGCACAGGTAAATTGGGAGCAAAATGCTACCACATCAAAATTCTTCACCCAGGGCCGGCTCAAGGCTTTTTGCCGCCCCAATCAAAAAAAAAAAAAAAAAAAAAGAAAGAAAACCTCCGGGAGCGCCACGGAATGCCGCCCCAAGCCGTGCTTGGTTTGCCGGTGCCTAGAGCCGGCCCTGTCTTCACCCATGTCAGTGATAACATTTTACTCTCAATCTATATTTACTATACGCCCGTGTACATGACTACACAGCCTGCAAGTCAGTGGAGAAAGAGACTGCAAGTATTCCTGCTGATTCTTTTAGGTCGATCAGCTGTTTCTGATGCCATTGACTACATATGAAGAAAATACTCACGCTCAGTTATGTCCAAGCCTAAGTAAAATAAGCACATGGATGAAGAGTAACTGATTTGAAGCTGAACCTGGGCAAGCTGGAGATAATGATGGTGAGAAGTGGTACACTTTATAGAAAAATTGGCTAGCATCATAATGTCACCGATCAGTAAGGGACTGAGCCCTCAGATCTTCAAGATAATGGTCAACTTTTAAGTCCTCCTGGATTCCCCACCAATCTTGGATACCCAAATAGCAATATCCACCAAATAGGTCTCCTTCACCTACAGCTGTCCAGGAAACTGTATTACCTTTCAACAAGTACATATTTGGCTATACTCTTCCATTCTGTTGTAACCTCCTAAACTAGATTATTGCAATTCTCTGTAGCTGGGAATGAACATTTAAAGCCCCAAAAGAATTCAGACAGATCCAAAATGCACCAAACAACCTACTAAGCAACACTGGCAGAAGGGAACACATCACCCCCATGTTTCAGAAACTATGTTGACTCCCCAGCGACCACTTATTCAAGGTTATGATCCTGATCTTTAAAGCTGTTCATGGGCTGGGACTGAGCTACCTGAGGGACCACCTTTCCTTCTGTGACCAAGATACAGCTTGACAGCTGCACTCCTCAGAAATGATGATTCTACAACAACAAGAAGACCCCAGAGATCTGGAAACAGCTTTGTTGACAGCTGGCTCATGGTTGTGGAACTCTCTCTTCCTGAGATAAGAATGACCCTAAATCTCACCACTCTGAAATCAAAATCTACCTCAGCACACTAGTTTTCCCTTAGCAATAATATAATAAAAAGCTTTGCCAATAGCTAATACAAATTACTTCTCACAACCATGAGATGGACACAGAGAAGAGAACCACATGACAAGAAGCACTTGCTTATTTTTGTAAGGTCTCAGATACATTGGTAATAAGTGAAGAATATAACTACTATGGATAGACAGATAGATTGACCATAGGGTGTTGCTTGCTCAACTGCAGCTCTAGCAGCAATAGAGGGAGCTGCTCTTGATAGCTTTTTTCTTCTTTTTTTGTAAACTTTGCACGTGTCTGTCTATTTAGGTTCAATATTGTGCTCATCACTTAGCATGATAGTTGCATTTTTTATTAAAATAAATCCAGTCGTTACCTTCTGATGACCATTCAGCCATCTGTGTAAAGTGATTAGATGACTTCAGGCCAGTGGATAGGTGCCCATGTTGCAAAAACCTATCACAGTAGTTAATTAATTGTCCCTGCAGGTACAGTGAACAGTGGCCAAGGACTGAACTGACCACAGAAACTGAACTTCCCTTTCACCCATCCAGGTCCAGGCTGAGGCACACTGGTGTTGGCTGTTGGGTGGGGCACAAGTGGATCGTGCACTGTTTTGGGTAAAAACAGAGGACTCAGCCCAGCATCTCTCCCCAGCACTAAATTCAGGGAGGTTTAAGAAATGGAAATTACAGTGCTAAACTCATGTGCTTGCACAAGGCTGAAGGGAATAATATCAAGATAAAGAGAAGGCATTTAAGAGCAAAGAATGAAAAACAGCCTGGTCAGATTGGGAAAGATTTCAGTCCCTGGACTAACATACAGTTAATAGATTTCACTGGAGATAAATGGCCCTAATCCTTGGCTGTACTGGGTCTAATGGTCCTAAAGTTACATAGTCAGCCACAAGAGAATCGCCTCAAAGAAAGAGCATGTGGCACAGAGCTATTGTAAGCTCCCTCACCACCTCCCATCCCTACAACCAATGTAGAGATGTGGCTAAGGAAAAGAGGGCACAGCTGGTGTTTCCCGATGCCCCAGTGGTTCCCTAGCTGCTGTAATGATCCCTGGAGGCCAGTGGCAGCTGACATATATTAGAACAGTCCTCAGGTTGTTTTACCTCACAGTAGGGGATTTAGGATTAAGGAACACGGAATGGCTCACAGTTCAGCTCAGGCTCTTGAGAACGCAAAGGTGGCTTAAAACTACCTTTGCATGCCCCCCACTTCTGAGTTCCATTGTATGGTCCTCAGCCATAGCTACTTACAAAAGAAAACAGGTATTTCAACAGCCAACATGCTGAGTAGGATAAAAGCTAGGAGCTACTATAAATGAAAAGCCCTTAGACCCATTCATTCTGCTTTGGGAGCAAGAGTACAGAGGAAGGGAAAAGTCCAGCCTCCTGGACACATTTTAAACATTTTCAAGTTTGTATAGTTCAAACAAGCATCCAGAAGTTCAGGATCCAATAGTCCTTATTCAAGCAAAACTCCCACTGGGAAAAGTGTGCAGTATCAGGTCCCAGATTCTTATTTCTAACTTGTCCAAACTTTTTGTATCCTCTGAGTTTGTAAAATGCTGCTGGAAATCACACGAGCAAAGCTTTTCGGGAGGGAGAGGGGAGATTCTCAATATTTCCTGCTGTGTATTGTATTGGAAATACCATGAAAAAACCCTTCTCACAGGATACAGTATTATGGCACTTCTGCTTCTAGTCCCAGCTGACCTGAGGAAGCCCTGACATACTAGCAACAATGAAAAATAACAGCTGAATAAAAAAGTAGCCAGATTTTTTTCAAACCTTAAAAAAGGTTCCGATTTGGTTTTTTTGGCTGATTAGTTGGTTAGGGGAGGGCTGTGGGGCAGGCTCCATGGGTATTAATGGAGGGGTGTATTCTATTACTGATACTTTTGCAGCCCAGCTATTCCCTGTGTGATATAAACTCTGGAGTGCTTTATAAAATGGAAAGGGGCAAAGCAATAGGATCCCGAAGAAGTGTTACTGGCGTCTTGATGCTCCAGAGTGATGGGAACACGCTGTCTGGATGCCCCAAAAGCTGATACCTAAGTGAGTTGGGAAGAAGTGAAGCTACCTGGATGGGTTCCTGAAGGCATTGAAGATTGGGGTAGAACTGCAAGAGCGCTGTTTAGTTACCCTTTCAGCGGCAACTCCAGTCCTGTATGAGGATGGCTGCCAGACTCCCTTGCAAGGAGGCAAAACTTTAGGTATGGGGGAGCCAAGATAAGTTAGCAACTGACATGAGGGTAGTGTCTCCTGGTGAATTATAATTAAATAGCACTGGCTGAAAATTGGAATTTCCATCTTGTGAGAAATTCGAATATTTCGCCTTTTGATCCCAACTTGAAATAAAAATGTACAATAGCAAAGGTTTGGCATTGAAATGTATCTGCCTGAGGTACTGGACTACTTCATAGAAATTGTAATTTGGGTTCAGGTGCTTCACTCTTCTATTCTCCTCTATAGGAAGGGCTCCTCAGCTAGACTGTAGTTCTTATGATGCATTGTGATCATGGCACTTCCATGTTGCACTGCAATGATTCAGCCAAAGGGAGGACTGGGGTGCAATCCATTGAAGGGGCAGGAGGCACCTGAACTACCTGGCCCATTAGGCACCGGGGCAGTTCAGACAGATTAATGTTGAACTGACCCAAAGTGAAACATTTTGTTTTGGTTCAACAAACTAAAATGTTTTGATTCAGGTCAACCTGACCCAAAATGCAGTATTTTGTTTAGTTTTTCCTGATGGAAAACCAATATTTTCCTGCAGAAAATTTCATTTTGCAGAAACTGCATTTTCCATTAAAAAAACCAACCAGCTTTATTATTAAATATTTATATTCTGGAAACACGTAAAGGACCGAGGTGGGGGCCCTATTGTGCTCAGGTCTCTATGAACATAGAAAAGAGAAATTCCCTGCCCTGAAGAGTTTTACAATCTAAAGACACAAACAGATGAAGAATAGGGAATAAGGATACATCATACAAGCAAATGAAGCTGATGGAGATTTGGCATTGCTTTGCTAGTTACATGGGTCTTTTGTTTTTAAAGAAAGGTTTGAATAATTTGGACAAACTTTAGATAAATCTTTGAACTTGTGCACCTGAACCGTCTGAGCTTTGTTCATCTCTAGCAGAAATGTTATGACATGAAAGACAAAGCCAGTCTCAGTGCTTCTGCTTCCCTAAATGAAATCAACTGCCAGTGAGGGGCTGTGTTAGTTCAAAGAGTCTGTACCTGGGGGTGCAGTTTAGGATGCGCCATGTCGTTGCTTGTGTTTAGTTCCCCAAAAGGCTGTGTCTGTAGCTGACATGTGAGCTTCATCTGAGTAACTGAAAGAAAGCTGAAGGGCAGCAGAGAGGAGTGAACAGAGTTACTATTCTGGTGCCGTAATGAACTGGCCTTATGCAGACCCATGAATGGTAATACTGCCTAGGAGGCTGAAACTGTAACTGTTTCATTTTGATGTAGCTGAGTAAATAGATTGGGGAAGACATCTGCTTTGGAAATGCATTTGGCACAACAAATAACATTTACACCACTGCGCCTGCAAATATCGCTGTGACATTTACTGATTTTAAAACCCTGTATCCTTAACTAACCCCTTATGACAACGGAGCTATCAGCTCTTTTAAAGAGATAGTTCATACCTTTCTCCCTTGGAGCAGCAATTTTATTATTATTATTCATTAATACACGGCTACAGATGTGCATGGCATTTTGCAGACAATTAAAAAAAAATAGGTCACCTTCCAGAGGAGCTAACAATCTAAATCCCTGATCCTACATTAAGCTCCACATGGGCAGCGTTTGCACCTGTGCACAGCCACATTGAAGTCAGTGGGAGTCTCTGTAGTCTCAGGGTTTGAATGCACAGAGCTCATTGCAAAATCAGGGCTTAAGACATAAGACAGCCCGACATGACAAGAACAATAACAAAACCCAAATGGGGAGAGTGCTTAGGCAGGCAAGGAATATGGCAGTTGAGTGTGAGATGCTTATTGTTATGTTTGCATCTTGCTATGTTTTCTTTTTAAAAAATCTGTAGATAAAATATAAGACAGTGGAATAAAGGTCCAGGTGGAGATGGGCTATGGAAGGCTAATGAGCCGGGGGGAGCTATGGGAAAGAAAGAGAGCAGGTGTGAAGATCCGGTGTTTTGATTTCAGCACATCTCTCATTTTAGGGTATATCTACACTACGAAATTAGGTCGATTTTATAGAAGTCAATTTTTAGAAATCGATTTTATACAGTCGATTGCATATGTCCACACTAAGCACATTAAGTCGGTGGAGTGCGTCCTCACTACCGTGGCTAGCATCGACTTACGGAGCAGTGCACTGTGGGTAGCTATCCCATAGTTCCCACAGTCTCCGCCGCCCATTGGAATTCTGGGTTAAGCTCCCAGCGCCTGATGAGACAAAAACATTGTCGCAGGTGGTTTTGGGTACATGTCGTCAGTCGCCCCTCCCTCCATGAAAACAACGGCAGACAATCGTTTTGTGCCAGACACCAGGATGATTAGAAGAGCACAGCAAGGCGCGCTGCGCATCAGAGAGGCTTTGAAAACCAGTTTCATGACTGGCCGGGCTTCAGTGTGACCGTTGTGTGTGTTTCTCCTCAATGCAAACCCACCCCCTATGTTGATTTTAATTCCCTGTAAGCCAACAACCCTCCCCACTTCAAAATAAAGTAACTATTGTTTTGAAACAATGCATTCTTTCTTTATTAAAATAAAATGAGATAACCGACAAGGTTGCCTGGGTTGGGGAGGAGGGAGGGAAGGACAAGGCCACATTGCTTATTGTAGCCACACTAAAAGTGAAACTGTTTGAATGACAGCCTTCTGTTGCTTGGGCCATCCTCTGGAGTAGAGTGGAGTGGCTGGGTGCCCAGAGCCTCTCCCGCCCCCCCCCCCCCCCCCCCCCGCGTTCTTGGGTGTCTGGGTGAGGAGGCTATGGAACATGGGGAGGAGGATAGGCGGTTATACAGTGGATGCAGCAGGGGTCTGTGCTCTTGTTGGCATTCTTGCAGCTCCAACAGACGCGTCATCATGTCCGTTTGCTCCCCCAACAGATGCTTCATCATGTCCGTTTGCTCCCCCATTAGCCTCAGCATCACGTCCTGCCTCCGCTCTTCGCACTCACTTAATTCTTTCCTGGCCTCTGCCACTGAATGCCTCCATGCATTAAGATGTGCCCTATCAGTGCAGAAGGACTGCATGAGCTCAGAAAACATGTCATAATGAGTGCAGTTTTTTTGCCTTCTAATCTGCGATAACCTCAGGGACGGAGATGATGGGCGAGCGTAGAAACATTCTACGCTCTACGATTCTGGGGGGACTGTATGGTCACCTGTGCTGCTGAGTTTGTCACGCTGACCAAACAGGAAATGAAATTCAGAAGTTCCCGGGGCTTTTCCTGTGTACCTGGCTAGTGCATCGAAATTCAAAGTGCTGTCTAGAGCTGTCACAATGGAGCACTCTGGGATAGCTCCTGGAGGCCAATATCATTGATTTGCGTCCACACTACCCCAAATTCGACCCAGCAAAGTTGATTTTAGCGCTACTCCCCTTGCCGGGGAGGAGTACAGAAGTCAATTTTAAGAGCCCTTTAGGTCGATGGAATTGGGTTGGTTGTGTGGACGCATTCATTTTTAAATCGACCTAATGCAGCTAAATTCGACCTAATCTCATAGTGTAGACCAGGCCAAAGTTAGAAAAACAGATAAATTCAATGTTGCCAGCTTGCACAATATTTGGTGAATTTCTTAAAGCCTCAACCCCTGGCATCACATGAATATGTGAGAATCTCACCTTCCATTTAAAAAAAAGTAAGTTTCTAGTAGTGGCATAGCTAGAAGTGGAAATTTGGCTGGACTCCTGAACACCATAGCTTTGACGACCTAAGTTTTAAGTGGACAGAGACAGCTCTCTTAGATACCCTGACAAGTACTATGTCTCTTTTTGCTTATGCACTGTTCTAGCTACGTCCTCTCTTCTTTATGGATACAATGCAACATTCCAGAGGTGGCCCGCAACACAATGATCAGCCATTGTGAACAGTCTTAAAATGTTAGGGGCCTGATTTTAAGAAGTGAACACCTACAATTTCACTGAAGTCAATAGGAGCTCCAAGTGCTCCGTGGATATAAAAGCAGGCCTGATGCCTACATAGTTTTCTTTGGTGTAGATAAACTAAATGGGATAATACCAGAGTAACTTACCCAAGACATATTTCTAGTTACAAAAGAGAATGAAAGTTAGAATCTGCATTTCAAAAGCACATTAAAATGTGATGCTAGTACATACACAGGACTTTGAAATGGAACATACTAAAACCATTCAATGTCAACTGCAAGAAAGATCAGGCTCTCAAGAAGGAATACTTTGAAGAACTAGAAATCCAGGTTGAAATTGCTTTTTCAGAGATACCCATGCCAGAAATTAAGTACAACAAGAATACACTTTGAATACAACCTTTAATTGTTTAACAACTTGTTTTTATGAAAAATGTGCTGTCTCATGTTCTCCTGATATTCCAGAGACTTCACATAATAATGAGCACGTGAAAAGTTTCACAACTTATTGTATGTGACACTACCCTGTTTACCTGCCAACATATACAATGTCTGTGTCTAACAGAATGCTCATTCTTCTGGGATTATGAAGCTACATCGTTGTTTTCGTATTTTGGGTTGTAACTGGCTTTACATTGTTAATTTAATTTTAACACGCACACCCCAATTTCCTCAAAGCAAACCCTTTCCAAATGAAATTTTTCATGTCTGGTCTTGTGCCAAAGGAAATTTTTAGGAGAAATGTGTGAGAATTAGACAAGAATTTGTTGAAGACATGAGAGTCTGAAAATGAGAGGTTTGAGCTCTTTTTGAATAATCCTCCGATGTTTTATATGTTTCATTGTTTGACTCGAGAATGGTCACATTTCTTTTATTCACTTCCTCAATTAGGACTATTTCTTCTGAGTATATTTTAAGGCTGGTGGTTAATTGAAGCTCAATTTACAACTTCCAGATTTTCAAACACATGATTTTTTTATGACTATAACATTCTAATATGATTTTTCTTAAGTAATTTACAGTATTGCCAACTCTAAACACTCAAAAATCATGAGTCAGACCCCCAAAATCATTAGATTTGGGGGGGAAATGATAAACATGGAGCACTCTTTATTTTGTTTTTTGATCTTTTGAGGTTCATGGTTTTTTTGCTTTTCTATGCAACCATAAAAGCTAGAAACTGGGGGTGTAGCCACCAGTTGGCTTGGGTGGGTCATGACCCACCCAATTAGCACTCAATCTACTCAAAGTTCACTCCCACTTCCCCTGCTCCCCCTGCCTGCTTTTGGGGGAGAATGCTTCTGTCAACCTAGCTACCATCATTGAGAGAGGTGGAGTTGCTACAGTGATGAGGGAAAAAACCCTTTCATCGCTGTAGTCTGCATCTACACCAGGGGTCGTCAACCCCTTCGGCACGCGGCTCGCCCGCGCTGCTTCTCGCCGCCCCCATTGGCCCGGGACGGCAAACTGCGGCCAGTGGGGGCTGCAATCGGCCGAACCTGCCACGTCAGCAGGTAAATAAAACTGGCCCGCCCGCCAGGGTGCTTACCCTGGCGAGCCGCGTGCCGAATGTTGACGACCCCTGATCTACACTATGGGGTTGCACCGGTGTAGCTATGGTGCTGTAGTGCCCCTAGTGAATACGTGGGCCAGGTGTCATCAAGAATTTATAGTGCCTGACCAGATATTCAAGAAAACTAACTATGCCTTCGTAGTTAGTGACTCATACCACCAAGAACAAACAGCACCTGTCCAGACAGTATTGCAAATTTGCCATGTTCACACCTGTAGAGTGAATAATCAGAAAGGCACTTCTAAAATCTATCTTAAAAATCATTGAATGATTTATCCTTCATGGTCTGCCCCAAGAAGCTTAACATAAACAGTGGACTCTTCATGTGAGTAGCTGCAGTTTTCAGAAAATCATGCTAAAGTGGGCTCAACATCCACTGGCCCGACGTATCTACAGTAACCTTAGTATGTTTACCTATACTCAGAATAGGAGAAACTACGGTACTGCAAGCACTGCAAAGTGACCAACGTTGGGTTTTAATGTTGTCAATGATAAGTGGTTTTTACAATAAAACCTGCTAAATACATTAGTTAGCCCATTTGTTGATGTGTGCAGTATACTGGCTAACGCAGGAGACTGAAAGACAAGACGCCCGTGTTCTGTTCCCAACTGTGTCGTCAAACTTGTGTGACCTTTTATAACTAGTGGCACCATTCTGTGCCTCAGTTGCACCATTCTATAAAATGTGGATGATAATACTGACCTATCACATAGGGTGTTTGTACCAAATCAGATTTGTTTGCAAATTGCTTCTGTTGGTGGGCACTATAGAGGAATACGGTGATATTAGAAGTGATGGAAATGACCTGATCTATTTCCAGATTTTTTAAAATGTATGTTAGTCAGAAAATACTGTTCTTCCATCTCAGGAAGGGAACAAGGAAAGATCCCTCTCATGCCAACATCTTTTTTCCTAATTTCTGTTCAGTTTTGAAGTGGTTGTTTCATTCCCTCCTTCATGTCTTCCTGAACTGTACTTTCCTCAGCTCCTCAGCTGTGTTCTCCATGTTCTGGACTGCATGCCCTAGTCTGTCAGTGTCTGCTTGCTTGCATATATCAACCTTCAAAGAGCCTCTGGTGACATTGCCACTGGGAACAAATCATCAAAACAAGATGAGAATCTGTCCTCTTGAACACACATTTCCAAGAGTTATTGATATAAACAGTTCCCTGACATCTTTAATACCACTAATTCTTTATAGCCTTTCCATCGTTACTGGTTGCATGGTCACCATTAGCATCAGCTATTCTGCGTGAGCACTAGAGTGTGTGTAATCTTTCTGTGCTACCTTGATGTCCTCTACCTAGAAACTCCCTTTCCTCTACCGAGCCACCAAAGGTTCTCTCTATGTTGTTCAACTTCAAATAAAACAAAGAAATGAAGTCTAAGTACTATGCATGTGTCACAACACTCAAGAGATGGTTCACAGCCTTCTCTCCCCTTGCAAATCATGACAGTGCACTCCCACACTTACAGACTGACTTGTTTTCACCTCTCCCACACACCCTCCTCTTCCTTTCCCACTCCCCATACACACTCATGGCATTCAATTGCCTCAGGTATTTCTAAAAGTTCAAATTTTTCACCTGTTGCTCATTGGGGGGAGGGATAGCTCAGTGGTTTGAGCATTGGCCTGCTAAACCCAGGGTTGTGAGTTCAATCCTTGAGGGGGCCACTTGGGAATCTGGGGCAAAATCAGTACTTGGTCCTGCTAGTGAAGGCAGGGGGCTGGACTCGATGACCTTTCAAGGTCCCTTCCAGTTCTAGGAGATGGGATATCTCCATTATTATTATTATTATTATTATTTATTTGGCTAGTTTGGTGACCTATGTAAAAGAAATTGATGATCTCAGTACAGTTTCCATTGGTGATGGTTGATTTAATGAGTTCTTTTAGAAAAGAGGCCAAGGATTGAATGGACCATGAAGCGTGAACAACTTTTTCATCCCAGTGAGGCTTGAGCCACACTGACAAAGCAGAGTAGGGGTAGCTTGTCTACAGGTATCTGTGTCCTACTGTGGGTTGATAAAGGGCTATCAAACTATTACTTTCCATCAGCATAAAACAAAAAGGAAGTGGGCCCAGGCAGGTATGGTTTGTACCTCACTGAGTCTTTGGCTTTCATATGAAGCTAACAACAGTGCATCTCCTGCCATAGTTGGGAGTATCTGAGGAACATCACAGTGTGGCAGTGCACCTTCCCTTAATGCTACTTGCGTTTGTGCACAGTGGTGTCAGCCATGGTAGGTTTATACCATCTTTCTACCACCTGGATTCTTGGACCAGCCAGGCATCAGAGTGGTCTCCAGTGGAAGCTCTAGCCTGCAGTCTGTGGTTATGGCCCTCTATGTACAAGGGAGTCAGTAAAAAAGGGAAGAGAGAGGAGAAAGTCTCGGTTGCCTCCCCAGAAGCTCCCAGAGTGGCCTCTAGTAGTTGGGAAGAGGAATTGAAGGAGAAACCTTGCTCACCGTCTGCACCACTGCTAATGAGTGGAATTTCAGCTGGGATAACAGATAATGACAGCAGGGACAAGTGTGGGACTGCAGCTCCATATGAGCAAGACTTGGCAGGTCAAAGGGGGGGAGGGATAGCTCAGTGGTTTGAGCATTGGCCTGCTAAACCCAGGGTTGTGAGTTCAATCCTTGAGGGGGCCATTTAGGGAACTGGAGTAAAAATCTGTCTGGGGATTGGTCCTGCTTTGAGCAGGGGGTTGGACTAGATAACCTCCTAGGTCTCTTCCAACCCTGATATTCTATGATTCTATTCTATGTGGGATTATATGATTTACTCCTGTAGATCACACTGCAGGCCTAGGTCACTTTCACCCATCCTCTTTCCATCTTCAGTGGTTCCCAGTACCCTGACCTAGGCCACCTTCTCTGCCTCCCTCCTCTGTTGACCATCCCTTGTTGCCACATCCTGGCCCCAGCACCTCAGAGTCAAGGGTTGTGGTTAGAGCTACATATAAGGCAAAGAGTACTTTAGAGGGGACTCTGATACTAGTTCTCACCTACCCTCTAGTGATAAAAGCAATATTTTTCAGTACTTTTAATATCACCATTTCTGTCTTAGGTTGGATGCTATATATTTCTTTTTCCTTATGTAATGGAAAAGTTTCTTAAGTCAGTTAAGTCCAAGGCAATCTGCAAAGCAGTACAAAGGAATCTCTCAAAACTGGATGACTGGGCAAAGAAATGGCAGATGACATTCCACATTAATAAATGCAAAGTAATTCACATTGTAAAACATAATCCCAATTATATATACAAAATAATGGGGTCTAAATTAGCTGTTACCACTCAAGAAAGAGATCTTGGAGTCACTGTGGAGAGTTCTCTGAAAACATCTGCTCTATGTGCATCAGCAGTCAAAAAGAGCTAACAATGCTAGGACCCATTAGGAAAGGGATACATAATAAGAGAAAATATCATCATGCCAATGTATGAATTCATGGTACACCGACGCCTGGAATACTGTGTGCAGTTCTGGTTGCCCCATCTCAAAAAAGAAGATATATTAGAATTAGAAAAAGTACAGAGAAGGGCAACAAAAATGGTGAAGGATATAGAACAGCTTCCATATGAGGAGAAATTAAACAGACTAGGACTCTTCAGCTTGGAAAAGAGATGACTAAGGGGGGATATGATAGTGCTCTATAAAATCATGAATGGTGTGGAAAAAGTGAATAAGGAAGTGTTATTTACCTCTTCACTTAACACAAGAACCTGGGGTACCCCCAATGAAATTAATAGGCAGCAGGTTTAAAACAAACAAAATATAGTACTTTTTCACACAATGCACAGTCAACCTGTGGAACTCATTGCAATGAGATGTTGTAAAGGCCAGAAGTATAACAGGGTTCAAAAAAGAATTAGATAAGTTCATGGAGACTAGGTCCATGAATGGCTATTAGTCAAGATGGTCAGGGACACAACCCCATGCTCTGGGTATCCCTAAGCCTCTGACTGCTAGGAGCTGGAACTGGAGAACAGCGGATATATCACTCAATAAATAGTTTTGTTCATTGTGCCTGAAGCACCAGGCATTTGCCACTGTTGGAAGATGAACCATTGGTTGACCCAGTATGGCTGTTCTTATCTTCTTATGTTGGAAAATTGGAGAGGGTACAGAAAAGTGCCACAAAAATAATGTGAGACCTGGAGAAAATGGCTTACTATGAGAAACTTAAGCAGATCAATCTGCTGGATCTTTGTGAGTTTTGGGTGTCTGTGTGAGGTGAACATATTGACTCGTTCCTGGTGACTAAGTCATGGCTGAGTCACAATTACAGGAGGAATAGATGTCTAGACAGGTGGAACCTGTGTTAGGACTTTTGAAAAGCTGAGATGAGTGGCCATGACTTCATCACATCCCCTTCACACTCCTTTGTTGCCTCATGCTAGTGAATGCTGAGACACTTTTTGGCCACGTACAACCCTTTTTAAAAAATGACATAAGTGTACAGAGAAGTTGAAAAGACCTTTTTAGTTGCATAAACTGCCAATTTTCCCCAGAGCACATTTCTGAAAATTACGGCCTGTTTGACTCATTCAAAGTTAGAGAAGACATCTATGCCAAGCTGGGAATAAAATACAGGAGTCCTCATTCCTAGGCCTGTGCTTTAGCTATTGTACCAACCTTTTTCTCCACAAAGTTTGCTAATGCTAAGAGCATGTGGTTTTATTTCTACTACCATCTATGACTTTTTTTTCTTTCTATTTTTAAATTGCAGCTAAGACCATCATGTATCCGGTAACCTTGCTAAACTGGACTGGCTGCCCCCGACAAACAGGTACTTACATAACTGAAAATCCTGCTCCAGGCTCCTAATTGGCTGCAGAATTATGTTGTCTTAGAACCTGTTTATCCATTCATCATTAAAAATAGGTCCAGTAAGCTTGTTGTTTTGCATACAAGGAAGCCTGGCTCTTCAGTTGTGATTTGTAATCCTCCTGCTTATTCCAGGTTGAAAAGTGCACTGGGTCTATGTCAAAACTGTGGATAAATGTACAGTAACAGTTACAGGCTTTCCATTAATGCTGCCTGTTAGTTGCTTATATCTTCGAATGTCCCAGATGCAGGGAGTAGCAGGTGACAGTGTATTTGGAGAGCGCACTGAGGGGAAGGCTGATGGAAGTATATATGGGGATGTATATGTATGGGGGAGATTACTGGTGGGATTACCTATATGAGTTTCTCCCTTTAACCCAAAAGGAAACTTTAAGATGTAGGACTGTTTTTGCTGTGATAGGACTTTCCAGAAGGAGGCAGAAGGGAGCATATTAGGATGGGTACTACCGGTATGTGATTGGGTTCCCTGGGCTCCAGGCACAGCTGCCTCGGTGTTGTGTACAATAAATTCAACTTGGGTAATAAATCCAGTTGTTACACTTTGCATCATTTCAAACATTCACCAGTCCCCCTTCAAGGGGCTGACAGCCATTTTCTCTGCAACTCTGGCCAAGATGACCCATATGGCCACTAGTAGCTTGAAATGTGTTTTCTCTCTCATCACTGATAGAAGTCAGAGTAGTCCTAACTTTTATTTTATCTTTTTAGTGGAGGAATAACCTATACCATTAGCTCCCCAGCCTGTGTCAATCCAATAAAAGCAATTAGTTTCCCTACAGCAGAGAGCCTGCTCAATATTTGGCAGCAGCCTTGGAGCATATCCTTGGAGCAGATGGCTGCTAGTCTGCCAAACAAGATATAAATTAGATTTCCAGATGACTGAATGATGGTGGCAGCAAAGCTACCATTCATCTTAACTCCTTCTCTATTACACATCCGGTTAGTCACTAACAGCACAAGTCCTAGCAGTGAGTGCAAGTGACCTGGGCAGAAGAGGGGAAGGAGGAGGGGCAATGCTGTGAGAAGGAGGTATGTGTTGATAGAAACATTTTGTTCTTTGTAAACATTTGGTTTATGCTGATTGCTGAATCCGTTTCCTACTTGAGTGAATTGCCAGGGATGAGGTAGTCTGTAAGGAAATTAGTACAATAGCTCAATGGTCTATCTAGCCTGATAATCCTGACTCTGACAATGTCCATTACTAAATGCATCAGAGTAAGGTATAGATCCCATAATGCTGGTGACTAATTGTGCATTTTATATCATGGGGGAAGATTTATTCCTGTTTCGGTTAATTGTGAGTGTTTGTAGGGAAGGACAGATTATGGAACTACTCCCTGGCCGGCCAAGAAGGGCTGAGGAGCAGCCTGATAATCAGCTGTCTCTTTTATAAATCAATTTCTGCATTTCAAAAAGACATTTTAAATTTGTTTCTAATCTGTCAGAGATGGAGTGCTCATTGACAGCTATGCACAAGAGCTGGGCAAAGTGGTTTGGCCTAGTTTCAGGCCCACTCAAAACATCATCGGTTTGAGAGTTCACTTTGAATTCAAACATTGATGGGGTCAGGTTCTGTTTAGAAGTGAGTATACTTTTTTTTTCCGAAGTGTTGGTGGAGGGGAAAAAAAGAAAAATCCAATGAAAAAAATAAAGTGATCTATAAGCACAGATGGGAAGGGAGGACAAAAAAAAAAAAAAAAATAGAAAAATAAATCCAGTGTCAGTGAGACAAATTGAACTCTGAGTTAAAGTCGTGTATTTCCATTGGTGTTCATTGGGTTGCATAAGTGAAGTTAAGAGAATCTTTTTGCCCAGTATGGAAACAAGGGCCCAGAGCCATGGCTGATATGAACAGGTGCGTCTTGACTGAAGTCAATGAAACTATGCTGATTTACTCCAGCTGAGAATGTGACCCTAGGACATTCATTTGTGCCAGCCTAGCTTTAGGGAGAATTCTCTTATTTCATGTTCACATCACTGGCTTCTCTTTAGCTAGAAAAACATGTTCTCCCTTAAAAATGGATTTAAATGACAAGAAAGAAAGTTTTGTAAACTCATACTAGTTTAGTGAACCCATTTGTTTGACAGGTCTGCATATTCTCCTCTCCCAAAGGTTCACCCATTCCTACTAAGTGTATCTATAAATATAAAGCTGCAAAAGCAGCTGTGTTTGAGTTACTGGGTGGCAAAAAAGTTTTAAAAGCTTAAAAATGGCTTGTCCATCTCCATCCCCCATTAAAAAACATTCCCTTGCAAGTTGTTCTCTTGTCTAAGACTTACCATGAGACATTTCAAACCAAGAAGAGTATTTAGAAGAAAGTTAGAAGTGATGGGGCTTAAAAATGTGGTTCTACTCTGAAAGGCCACTAAAAAGGCATTGAGGGTTCCATGTTCACTGTTTATCAATGGCTTCCAAATCAAATGTGTTTAGTTTATAAGTAAAATGATGGGTTTTCCCCCGAAATACCTCTTCTGAAAACCAAGTTCTTTCATTCATTTGCATTATTGCCAGTCATAAAGGTTTATCAGCCCAGATTAGACCCATTGGCCTAGGAAAAAAAGGTGTCTTGTGTAGCATGTGTTAGCTAACCTATGTTGATTAAAGATATGTCTACACTGCAGTTATGGGGTGGGATTCCAACTTGTGCAGACATACCCAAGCTAGCTTCAATCCAGTCTGGTCAGCTGTGGGAGCAGTGAAGCTGTAGTAGCATGTGTGAAGAATTACCCAGGGTGCTGGGTGGGCTTGTACAGCCTGTGCTGAAGCGTGTGCTGCCACAGCTCCACTGCTCTGGTACTCAAACTAGCTTTAATTTCTACACAAGCTACAATCACACCCTATGACTGCAGTATACCTAACATGTTAAAATCCTAGCATAGACAAAGCAATTTATTGTTTTCACATGCTAACTGCTTGAGGTAAACTCTCAGATCCCTAGGGTTAAACCCTACCAGATATCATGTGTTAATAGAAATACCATCCACACTAAGATTTTTACAGGAGTTCACTAACATATGTTGAAAATCACCTTTGTTCCTAGTGTAGTTAAGGCCAGTGATGCCTTTGTAACCCCATTTCCTCTACTGGGGTTCCTCTAAATAAACATTTATGGTAGTGATGTAAAAAAAAAGAATGGGTTCAGCTCACTCCTCTTAGCTGTGTGGGCTCAGCATTGCTAACAGGAGTAAAAAACAATAAAAGCCTGTTTTTTTCACTTAAGTAAGCAGCCATGGCTGTGAATTTGTAAAGAGAGCAGCTATCTGTGTATGTGCCCTCCATCTTTGTAAACCATAAGCACCTTACAAATGCTAATGGGTTTATTTTTACAACAAACTTGTAAGATATGGAAATATTATTTCCATTTTTCAGATGAGAAACTGAGGCTACAAGGAGAGAACAGACATTCCCAAGATCACATATGAAGTATGTATAAGAGCTAGGAACTGTACTCAGACTTCCAGAGTCCCAGGCCAGTGCTTTAGAATAACTGGTAAAATTAAATATTCTTATTTCTATAGCACCTTTTATCCTAAAAGACCTTAAAGTTTTCACAAGCAATGTACTCCATATACACCACCAATGAAATGCAGCCATCTCTGGGGCTTGAGAGCAGCTGCCAGGCACCAGGGCACACTACAGGGGGGATAGACACCGAACTAGACTGCTTCTCTCAGGCTCTTTAATATCTTCACAAGAACTTGCTTTTCACTGTTTCATTTGAAAAACATTCCCTCCCCCACCACCACCACAGCAAACTGCAGGGGACTCATTTACCCCTCTCGAAGTATGCGGAGTTAAACTCTGTCAAAGATGTGAAGCTATGAATCCAGGAACTTACACATTTAAAATGTAAAACTTAGACCACTTAGACCAGTTTAGGGACTGATTCAAAGCCCTAGGTATTTTTATTCCATTCTGGATTATATGAGTACTAGAACCATTTCATTTATGTCTACACTAGAGCTGGGAGGAGTAAATTCCAGCTCGAGGAGACATACCCAGGTTAATTTGATCAAGCTAGTGGAGGCATATCTCCTCATGCTGTAATTTACACCTTCTAGCTCTAGTGTAAGCATACTCTAAGTCTACCTCAGACCAGAGCTGTCTGCCCAGTGCTGTGTAGGAATCTATAATATAAAGTTGCCAGGGACTGCCTGGCACAAGTTTTGTCACATATTTTTGTCACAGTCTCCATTGCCATGAACCTCAATGTCAGTCATCAAGTGGTCCTAATCTTGTATTTCTTTGGAACACAGCTCGGGGAGCAGTAGCAGCAGTGAGTTCCTGAGCAGAGATGGGTTGGATGCTGGGGTGAGTCTTGGGTGTTTTCATGGCTCATAAATCAGAGCTGTATTGTTCATCTAATGCTTGAGTTCCCTTATCCCCCAGAGCAGATTCTTCATGTCACTGCCCAACTTATCTCCTATTTCCCCCCCAGAACTTTTATTCATTAACACTCTTATTAGAATCTTCCCTGTTTTCAGTCAACATATTACTATCTACTTCAGTCAGTTCCCTGCCTACTTTAATTTCTCCCCTACTTTTAGTGATTACTACCTCCTTCTCCTTTCTGTCTACCTCTTCCCTCTTTTTGCTGGCATTTGAGAGGAGGTTTTGCAACTTGATAAGGTCAGATGGAGTTCTGTTGATCATGTTAATATTGTTTCCTTTCCCTAGTGAATTGCAGTCTCTTCCCTGAACTAGCAGAGAGAACAAGAATCTACATGTTTTGGATTAAAATAGAAATAGCCCAGTAGCTCAAAGGAAGGAACTATCTCTTCATCATTTATATCTATTTACGAGTGCTATGTTTATGTTGTTTTGATAGGGCAGAAAAGAAAGGACAGATCTCAAGGACACCACAGCAGAAGTTTATCCTCAAAATCAAAGTATAAATGGAATAAAGGTGTTTATTATCTTACATTTTTATAGTACTTTCATCCTCAAAGATACCAAATCAAAGATACCAATGTTGTATATTAGAGAAAGAAAATTTTAAGAAACAGTTAAGACTGTCAATAGATACCAGTTAAATTAAAACATCAAAATGTTGTTGTTATAAAAGAAGACAAATCTTTGAAATCCAGATGTAAGGTGTGCCAGCAATGCCCCTCTGCTATGTACATTGGCCAAACTGGACAGTCACTACGCAAGAGGATAAATGGACACACGTCAGATATCAGGAATGGCAATATACAAAAACCTGTAGGAGAACACTTCAACCTCCCTGGTCACACAATAGCAGATGTAAAGGTAGCCATCTTACAGCAAAAAGACTTCAGGACCAGACTCCAAAGAGAAACTGCTGAGCTCCAGTTCATTTGCAAATTTGACACCATCAGATCAGGATTAAACAAAGACTGTGAATGGCTATCCAACTACAGAAGCAGTTTCTCCTCCCTTGGTGTTCACACCTCAACTGCTAGCAGAGCACCTCACCCTCCCTGATTGAACTAACCTCGTTAGCTGATACTGATTTATACCTGCCTCTGGAAATTTCCGTTACTTGCATCTGAAGAAGTAAAAAGCAACAGAGGGTCCTGTGGCACCTTTAAGACTAACAGAAGTATTGGGA